>NW_026596091.1:21375234-21404589 GCF_907164565.1 Psammomys obesus | reverse complement strand
TGTGGCCTCCATTTCTAAAACTCACTTAATCCTTCACTAGAGATGAAGGGATGCACTGTTGCTACTCTTACATCTGAGGAAAAGAACTATAGTCATCATTAATCTGATTCAGTCCTGAGAAGACATTTTAATTCAGGGGTGAGTAGTTTTATTTCCCTCAGTATGTCCTTCTTAAGCCAGCTAAAACTAAGGATTTAATACAGAAGATAGAATATGTGGTTCTGTTCCCCTTAGTAGGGAAACTCACTTGGATACTGAGCTACTATGGGCTACATCCAAGCAGAGGTTCTAGGTTATATCCATACAAGGTCCTTGGATGGAGATACAGTCTCATAAAAGACTCCTGTGCCCAGATATATTTGGCTCTTGTGGAACTCCTTTCCTCTCCAGGTCATACTAACTCCCCCTTCTTTCATATGATTCCATCCAATCTGCCGAAGGTTTGGTTATGAGTCTCAGCATCTGCTTTGATACACTGTTGGGCAGAGTCTTTCAGAGGCCCTCTGTGGTAGGCTCCTGTCCTGTTACTTGTTTTCTCCTATGTCCATCCCATTTGTCTTTCTAAGTGAGGATTGATCATCTTACCCCAGGTCCTCTTTCTTGTTTATCTTCTTTTGGTGTACAGATTTTAGTATATTTATCCTATCTTATAAATCTAGTATCCACTAACAAGTAAGTATATACCGGGTGTGTCTTTCTGCTCCTGGGATACCTCACTCAGGATGATCTTTTCTAGATTCCACCATTTGCCTGTAAATTTCATGATTTCTTTTATTTTAATTGCTGACCAGTGTTTCATTGTGTAAAAGTACCACAATTTCTATATCCATTCCTCCCTTGAGGGACATCTAGGTTATTTCCAGGTTCTGGCTTTTACGAATAAAGCTCCTACAAACATGGTTGAGCAAATGTCCTTGTTGAGTACTTGATCATCTTTCGGATATATGCTTAGGAGTGGTATGGCTAGATCCAGAGGAAGCACTATTCCTAATTGTCTGAGAAAGTGCCAGATTGATTTCCAAAGTGGTTGTATAAGTTTACATTCCCACCAGCAATGGAGGAGGGCTCCTCTTTCTCCACAACCTCTCCAGCATGTGTTTTCACTTGAGTTTTTTATCTTATCCATTCTGATGGATATAAGGTGAAATCTTAGGGTCCTTATGATTTACATCTCTCTGATGGCTAAGGATGTTGAGCATCTCTTTAAGTGTTTCTCTGCCATTTGGCTGGCTCTTTGTCCTCCCCCACATAAGGGAGGAGCAGTCTTGCCAGACCACAGAGGAGGACATTGCAGCCAGACCTGAAGAAACCTGATAAGCTAGGGTCAGATTGAAGGGGAGGAGGACCTCCCCTATCAGAGGACTTGGAAAGGTGCAGGAAGGAGATTAGCAAGGGACAGTGGAATTGGGAGGGAATGTGGAAGTGGTCTACAGCTGGAATACAAAGTTAATAAACTGTAACTTATATTAAATAAACATTATCAATAAAAATTAGATATCGCTCTCTTTATTTCTTATGAACAAAATAAAAAAGAATATGTGGGTCTGTAGAGGCAGTGCAGTCACATGTGCTTAGACTGCAAACAGGTGGCTCTACTAAAATCCCATCCCACATTGTATAAAAGGTGTGTGAGTACAAGGATGTGTAATCCTAGTACTGGTGAGACAGAGACATATAGATCTCTCTGAATTGATAGCTTTCCAGTCTAACCTGATTGACCAGCTCTAGGTTCATTGAAAGACCCTGTCTGAAGAAATAAGTTATGGGGAGATTAAAGAACCCAGATGACTTTTGATTTCTGATATCTGAAATACACTTGAACACACATGTTAATGGGCTCATATGCATGAATGCATAGCCACATACATATATAAACTCATACACACATATACACGTACTTACAAAGAGAGTTTGTGCATACATTCATATGGACACACAAACACATCCAAGTAATTCAAAATAACATTTACAAACATGATCATCACAGTCAGATACTTCATGTTACTTATAAAATTGAAAATAAGTCATAGTTAATCATCTGTGCATTGAAGATCAAATGTTTTAAATCAAATAGAATGTTTCACATGAAATACAGTTTTTAAAATATTTTTATTTTAATTTTTATTAATTGCATTTTATCTACTTTGTATCCCCCCATAATCTGTTACATTTATTCTGTCATAATATCTTTAGTTAGTATAAGAGGGTTATACGAACATTTAAATTGTCTTTATTATCAAAACTGAAGTTTTCTGTTTAAATGGTTAGACAGACCATCATTGTACATTGTAATTACACTTAAAGCATTAAACTATGACAGAGAGAACAATTTGAAGCACTTTCCTATAATCACCATTATTTAAAATAGAAAATGTCCCTTATTTTCACTAGGGTATGTGTAATAATCTTTTTAAATTTCCACTTTATAAGTCATAAATAATGCTCTCAGTCTATGAAGAAAGTAAAAATTTCTTCACCTCTAAAACAGGGAAGAAAAAAATATTAACTCTTTAAGCGTTTTCTTTCCAAAGCTTTGGGCACTGACAAGGAAGGGTAGAGAGGTTGGTGGGTTTGAAGCAGAGAAAAGATTTAGGAGAAATAAAAAATAAAAAATGGAATTTGGGAAATACATTAAAAATTTAAAATGTGTCAGTTATGTTTTGCTGATATATATATATATATATATATAAAGATATATAAGTATATTTGAACATGAGAAGAGTTCTAACATAGCATCTTGAGAAAAAGGTCAGGTATTGTCAGACTACATCTGGCACATGTTTAAAGAATGCTACAGTTAGTTATGGTTTTTTATTCTGTCTACAACTGATGGTAGTCTTGAAATGTAATTGAGAATATTTATCAGCTCCACACTCAATAATGTACTGGAACTCTATCTCAGGTCAAACCAATGTTGCATTCAGAGAAAAATGCACTGTCAATAGTGTTACTATGTGTCTCAGCTGAGATTCTGAATGAAGGCATTTCTATTCAGGCCATAAATTAAATATTAGAAAGATAAGGTGGGCAAGAAGCTAAAATGTGCAACTGCTATAACAAAGCCAGTAAATGGCATTTCTAACTTCTGCATGCCAAGATACTCCACTGGCTCTGATAATCAACAGTTGATAGATGATTGCAAGTATGCATGGGAAATAAGAGGCTACCTTCTGGAATATTTGATCACTTCTCTGTTTCTAACAGGATTGGCTTCATCAGGAGCAACACCAGCGGAGACTTTTCATTATGCTCCACTGTGTTTATTCTTATCCTCCTGAAAGAGAATGAAGCTGCCCTTCCATCTTAACCTTCCTCCTCAGAGTAATTCATCTACAACTTTTGTGAGGACAACTGTGTGAAGAAACTCTCAGCAGCTTTTTAATGCTGTTCCTAAAGAGAAGAGAAATTAGTTTTTAAGATTTATTTTTTATTAACTTCGTATGTGCCTGTTTATGTTGATTGGTTCAGGTACCTATTGCATTCAGTTGTGTGATACCCAACAAGGGATTGGGAACTCTTTCTTAACTGATGAGCCACCTCTGTAGCACCTCCCCCCACACACATACACACACCACCAAATTATTTTAATACAGGATGCCTACTACAAAATATTCTATAGAATTTCTGAAAAATTAAAGATCAAATTACAATCATTAAGAGTCCAATCTTAAGGGAGAGAATGGAATTATAATTAACACTATCAGAAGCCTGAGGAGATTCGAAGCACCCTGTGTTGTGGATCTATGAGAGTTGTGCAGTACTCAACTTAGACTGAATTCCAGGGGTCATCTGAGGGTCAATAGAAGGCTAGATTTCAGGTAAAATAAGTAGTAGCTGACAAGATGAGTAAACGTTGCTCTCAGACACTGTCAGGAAAAGGAAGACAACAGCTGGGAATATTCCTCTTCCTCCATACTCTCAGGCTCCCTCTAACATCTCATTTGGAAGGGCCTAATATGGGTAAACGTGCAAAAAAAACAAACAACAACAACAAAAAAAAACATGTTATTTTTTGTCACAATCGCTGTATCTCAGGAAGGTGGAGAAACACATGAGGGTTCATCAGAGAGAAGAGAAGAGATTTGTGAGGATCAGCAGAATCACTGCGTGTACAAACGCAGGAGCAAGAAGCCAGAGTTTGCATTTTAGTTCAGTAAGTCTTATGGTGTTCATTTGTACAAAATTAGATAATTAATTTACTTTTCTGGTAATGGTACTTTTTTCTTTTTTGGCTGTGCTTATGGTTTTTCCTAGTCGTTATTAGCCTAATTTGCACTAGAAAAAAAAGATAAAACAATAAAATTGAAAAAATGAGGGCAAAGAAAAATAAAGCAGAAGTATTTTAGAGTTCTAAGGGTGAAACAATCAGGGTGTTAAAACTTGTAGACAGGGAGACAAATGTAAAAGAATATTAGAGTCTTTAAGGAAAAGCAACACCATTCACTGGGAAGGGTGCCATGGAGGCATTTTAGCAATTGGTGAGATACTCCAGGTACCACTAAGATAAACCCCTTATTTGTCTTTGGTAATAAATGGTATTAAACTACCTTTTTTAAAATTGGTTTCCACATTTTTTTAAAATTTCTTTTATAAATTATTACAATTTATTCACTTTGTATCCCAGCTGTAGCCCCCCTCCCTTGTACTCTCCCAATCCCACCCTCTTTTCCTCTTCCCCTCCCATGCCCTTCCCCCAGTCCACTGATAGAGGAGGTCCTCCTTCTCTACCATCTGACCTTACCCTATCAGGTTTCATCAGGACTGGCTGCATTGTCTTCCTCTGTGGCCTGGTAAGGCTGCCCTCCCCATGGGGGAAGCTGATCAAAGAGCCAGCCACTGAGTTCATGTCAGAGATAGCCCCTGTTCCCCTTACTAGAGAACCCACTTGGAGACTGAGCTGCCATGGGCCACATCTGAGCAAGGGATATATGTTATCTCCATGCATAGTCCTTGGTTGAAGTACCAGTCTTTGTGAAGACTCCTGGGCCCAGATTTTTGGTTCTATGTTCTCCTTATGGAGCTCCTTTCCTTTCCAGGCCTTTCTAAGAGGAATCTGTGATGGAAATTTGTCATTAGGCCTCATGGGCATTTCATTGTTAGTAACTTTGAGTGAAATTGCAAAATGACAATTTATATCTACAAGTTGCCAAAAATACAGGTTCACATCCTCACCAGCAATGGAGCAGGGTTCCCCCTTCTCCACATCCTCTCCAGCATGTGTTGTCACTTGAGGTTTTTGTTTGTTTGTTTGTTTGGTTGGTTGGTTTTTTTTGTCACTTGTGTTTTTTATATTAGCCATTCTGATGGGTGTATGGTGAAACCTCAGGGTTGTTTTGATTTGAATTTCCCTGATGATTAAGGTCCTTTGTTAAGTGTTTCTCTGCCATTTGATATTCCACTTTTGAGAATTCTGTTTAGCTCTGTACTCCACTTTTTAATTGGATTACTTGGATTGTTGGTTTTTAACTTCTTTTTTTTAAGGTTTATTTAATTTAATTTAATTTTTTTAACTTTTTTTATTAATTAAACTTCATTCATTTTATATCCCCCCATAAGCCCCTTCCTCCTCCCCTCCCGATCCTACCCTCCCTCCCATTTCTGCATGCATGCCCCTTCCCAAGTCCACTGATAGGGGAGGTTCTCCTCTTCTTTCTGATTTTAGTCTATCAGTTCTCTTCAAAAGTGGCTGCATTGTCGTCTTCTGTGGCCTGATAGGGCTGCTTCCCCCGCAGGGGGGGGTGATCAAAGAGCAGGCCAATCAGTTTATGTCAGAAGCAGTCCCTCTTCCCATTACTATGTAACCCACTTGGACACTGACCTTCCATGGGCTACATCTGTGCAGGGGTTCTAGGTTATCTCCATGAATAGTCCTTGGTTGGAGTATGAGTCTCTGGGAAGTTCCCTGTGTTCAAATTTTCATGTTCTGTTGCTCTCCTTGTGGAATTCCTGTCCTCTCCAGCTCTTATATAAAATTCCATTCACTCTGCCCATCAGTTGGCCTTCAGGCTCAGCATCTGCTTTGACAGTCTGCACTGCAGAGGCTTTCAGAGGCCCTCTGTGGTAGGTTCCTAGGTTGTTTCCTGTTTTCTTTTTCTTCTGATGTTTCTGGACCTTGGAGCCTGGGATTTTTTTTTTCATCTATTCCTATTAGATTTTATATTTTCATGTTGTCCTTGAGATCTTGGATGTTTTACATTTGGAACTTTCTTCTTCTTCTGATGTCATACTCTTTGCCTTTCAGGTGGGGATTGAACATTTTTGTTAGGGTCCTCTCTCTTGCTTGGTTTCTTTACATGCATAGATTTTAGTGGGTTTGTCCTATGTTGTATGTCTATATGAGTGCGTATATACCATGTGTGTATTACTGCTTCTGGAACAACTTACTCAGGATGATCCTTTCCAGGTCCCACCATTTACCTGCAAATTTCATGATTTCCTTATTTTTCATTGCTGAGTAATATTCCATTGTATAGATGTACCACAATTTCTACATCCATTCTTCAGTTGAGGGGCATCTGGGCTGTTTCCAGCTTCTGGCTATTACAAAAGCTGCAACAAACATGGTTGAGCAAATGTCCTTTTTGTGTACTTGAGCCTCTTTTCGATATATGCCTAGGAGTGGTATGGCTGGATCTTGAGGAAGCTCTACTCCTAGTTGTCGAAGAAAGTGCCAGATTGATTTCCAGAATGGTTGTACCAGTTTACATTCCCACCAGCAGTGGAGAAGGGTTCCCCTTTCTCCACAATCTCTCCAGCATGTGTTGTCACTTGACCATTCTTGGCCATTCTGATGGGTGTAAGGTGAAATCTCAGGGTTGTTTTGATTTGCATTTCCCTAATGGCTAATGAGGTTGAACATTTCTTTAAGTGCTTCTCTGCCATTTGATATTGCTTTATTGAGAATTCTCTGTTTAGCTCTGTTCCCCATTTTTTAAGTGGATTACTTGGTTTGCTGCTTTTCAGCTTCTTTAGTTCTTTATATATACTGGATATGAGTCCTCTGTCAGATAAAGGGTTGGTGAAGATTCTTTCCCAATCTGTAGGCAGTCGCTTTGTTTTGATTACTGTGTCCTTTGCTTTACAGAAGCTTTTCAGTTTCATGAGGTCCCACTTATTGATTGTTGCTCTTAGAGCCTGTGCTGTTGGTGTTCTGTTCAGGAAGTTTTCTCCTGTACCAATGAGTTCTACGGTATTCCCCACTTTTTTTTCTAGCCGATTTAATGTGTCTGGTTTTATGTTGAGGTCTTTGATCCACTTGGACTTCAGTTTTGTGCAGGGTGATAAGTATGGATCTATTTTCCTTTTTCTACATGTAGACATCCAGTTGGACCAGCACCATTTGTTGAAGATGCTATCTTTTTTTCCATTGTATGGTTTTGGCATCTTTGTCAAAGATCAGGTGTCCATAAGTGTGTGGGTTTTTTTCTGGGTCTTTTGTTCGGTTCCATTGATCCACCATTCTGTTTCTATGCCAGTACCATGCAGTTTTTAAAACTGTTGCTTTATAGTACCACTTAAGATCAGGGATGGAAATACCTCCAGAAGATGTTTTATTGTAGAGGATTGTTTTAGCAATTCTGGGTTTCTTGTTATTCCATATGAAGTTGAGAATTTTTCTTTCCAGGTCTGTAAAGAATTGTGTTGGTAATTTGATGGAAATTGCATTGAATCTGTAGATTGCTTTTGGTAAGATGGCCATTTTTACTATGTTAATCCTGCCAACCCATGAGCATAGGAGATCTTTCCATCTTCTCATATCTTCTTCTAATTCTTTCTTCAGGGACTTGAAATTTTTTTCATACAAGTCTTTGACTTCCTTGGTTAGGGTTACTCGGAGGTACCTTATGTCATTTGTGGCTATTGTGAAGGCTGTTGTTTCCCTAATTTCTTTCTCAGCCCTTTTGTCTTTTGTATACAGGAGGGCTACTGATTTTTAAGTTCAATATATTCTGGATATTATGCCTCTGGTGAAAATCAACTCTCAATCTATAGGCTTTGGAAATCAATGTTATGCTTTCTCAGGAAACTAGGAATAGTGCTGCTTCAGGATACAGTTATACCACTCCTAGGCATATATCCAAAGTATCCAATTATACAGCAAGGACATTTTCTCAACCATGTTCATAGCAGCTCTATTTGTAATAGCCAGAAACTGGCAACAACCTAAAAGTCCCTCAGTGGAGGAATGGATATAGAAATTGTAGTACATTTGCACAATGGAATACTACCCAGCTATTAAAAACAAGGAAATGATATTTTCAGGCAAATGGTGGGAACTAGAAAATATCATCTTGAGTGAGGTAATCCTGAAGCAGAAAGACACACATGGCATATATTCACTCATAAGTGGTTACTAGACATAATATAGGATAAACATACTAAAATATATACTCCTGAAGAAGCTAAACAACAAGGAAGACCCTAGGAAAGATACTCAATCCTCAATTGATAACCACAACAGGAGAAGATAGGGAACAGGACAGGAGCCTACCACAGACAGCCTCTAAAAGACTCCACTGATCAAGGTAATGAAGCAGAGGCTGAGACTCAGCAAATTTGGACAGAATTCATGGAATTTTATGAAAGAATAGGGAGATAGAAAGACCTGGAGGGGACAGGAGCTTCAAAAGGATACCAACAGAGCCAATAAATCTGGGTCCTGGGGTCCCTGTAGGTACTATATCACTGATGTTTGTGCTGACCACAAAATTTGTACTTTTGGAAAAACATTAAATAGTATGTCATTAAAAATACTCTTAAAAATACTGACATCTCAGTGTTGACCTTTCTATATAATGCCTCCTTGCCTGCTACTGCATTCACTTGTGAGATGGGCAGAGCACAGAGACCTCTAAAGCATCAAGTATTTGATGCATGCATTTTGCATTCATTTTCTCCACTCGCTGCACATTGCAAGCAGTAGGGAAAAGCATAAGACATTTGTCTTTCACACAGCACTTCCCCAAATTCATAGTAACTGAAAAACATCAGAAGATTGCGACATTCATGTTAGGCTCTACTCACAGTGCCCATAATAACTGGTACAAAGTAGGGTGCAGGGTGCAGGGACCACGGCTGTCAGCACTGAGAGGGGAAGAAGGACCTCAGCACATTCTAATGTTGAAACTCATGCTGTGATCGCCTTTCTATATTTTGAAGGATGAAACAAAATTCTAAGAATGAATTAGCTCATCTTTCAGGTCAGAATTTACTAGAACAACAATAAAACATCAAATTGAAATTATTAAGAACCATGAGTATAACCACTTCCATTCTTTAAGCAACATAATATAAATTATTTATTTTGTTTGTCTACTTTCTAGCATACTAACATAATAATTGCAGACAAAAGTAAAATTATATTCATTTTTTAAATAAATGGTGTCAGATACAAGAAAGAATTATGGATAGAAAGCTGAGGCTGAAGTAATTTTTATTTAAATGGTTTTATGTTGTTACTATCTGAACTTTATCCAAAGGATGTTAATATTAAAAGTGCTATGGGATTTAACAGTGGTTTAGAATACTTCTTTGAATCAAAAATAATATCTAATAAATTTAATATACTTGGACCAAAAAACACATCCCTCATTATTAAATTATTCCCAAAGCATTAACATTACTAATTCAAGTGAAACTATTCTAGGAAAGAGCAATACCTTATAGTGTGCCAAACATTTGCAAAAGTGACGGCTTTGAGATTTACATTTTAGAATAAAGTATCAAAGCAATGCTCATGGGCTTAGAGTAGTCTTTATTGTAATAACTACACTAATCCTAAAAATACTTTTCTAAAGTAAAATATAATAGACACATTTATGTATTGGTGTATTTTGTGCCCTAGAATATAGAGATAAATAGGAAACATACCAGAAAATGAAAAGTGCACTTTTTGCAGTAATGCAATGGATTTATTCTAAGTTACTGCTTTGTGAGACATTCCATTCTTGTTGGTTCATTTAAGGTCCATAAATACACAGAAAGTATTGTCTTCCCAATGATTTATCACTACCATTTTCCACTCTATTTTAAATCCTTTGAAAGCACAAAATTCTCCAGAAACCATGCTACAGGAATGTAAGTGAAGCTATTTTCCCTTCACATTTTTCAAGACAAGTGAAAGAACTTTAATCTTCACTGTCAACACTATTATAGCTTGAGTTTCTGACTTTTTGCCATCTTTCTTCTTTCAGTGTCCTGCTTTTAAAAAGCGTGTATCTGTATGTTTTATAAACTCTATATGTGCTTACACTGTTTCCTAGGAAGTGAATGTATTCCAGTCTTGCAATACACATGTGTATACATCCATGACCATTTTAACATGGAAGATACTGGATTTCACTAGAATATATTCATAAATATATATCTTATACTTTCATTATATTCTCCTCCGCATATCCCCCTCTTCCAGTAAGATTTCTGTTCGTGTTTTTGCTTATGTGAGATAGGTTTTTTTTTATTTCTTTACTTTTTTATTGAGACATTTAATCTGTTCCTTTACATTCAATATAATTATATAAAGGTAAGAATTATTTTGGTATTTATTTAAACATGACATTCATTTTTTAAAAAAAGAACTAAAATAAAATAGTTACTTTATTCATAATAGCCAGATAAGTTTCCTCCCTCATCTCCTCCCAAGTCCATCCTCCCTCCCTCTTACCCACACCATGTCCCTCCCCCAGTGCACTGATAAGGGAGGTCTTCCTTCCCTACTATCTGAACCTAGCCTATCAGTTCTCCTCAGGACTGGCTACATCCTCTTTCTCTGTGGCCTAGTAAGGCTACCTTGCTAGTGGGAAGTGTTCAAAGAATAGATAATCAAGTTCATGCCAGAAAATGCCCCTGTTCCCCTTACTAGGAATTCCCTATGGAGAATGAGCTCTCCATGGGCTACATCTGAACAGAGAGTCTATGTCCTCTGTATGCATGATTTTTGGTTGATTCATCAGTCTCTGCACAACCCCCTGGGAACAGGTTTTTTGGCTTTGTTGGTTTCCTTGTGGAGCTCCTGTCCCCTCCAGATCTTTCTATCTCTCTCTTCTTATATTAGATTCCCTGCACTCTATCCAAAGTTTGACTATAGGTCTTAGCATCTGCGTCTATAATCTGCTGCTTTCAGAGGTTCCCTGTGGTAGGCTTCTGCCCTGTTCCATCTTCTCTCACTTCTGTTGTCTATCCTTAATCCTTCTGAATGAGGATTAAGAACCTTCTCCAGGGTGTTTGTTGTTTAGCTTTTCTAGACCGGCAAAACTTAGTATGTTTATCTTAGATCCTCCTGCTCAGACGTAGTCCATGGGCAGCTCAGTTTCTAAGTGGGTGTCCTACAAAGGGGAGCATAGGCTGACTCTGATATGAACTCAGTGGCTGGCTCTTTGATTAACCCCCTCAGTGAGGGACAACCTTACCAAGCCACAGAGGAAAATGATACAGCCAGTCCTGATGAGACCTGATAGGCTAGGGTCAGATAGATGTTGAGGAGGACCTCACCTATCAGTGGACTAAGGGAGAGGGTATGGGGAGAAGAGGGAAGGAGAGTGAGACTGGGAGGATATGAGGGAGGGGGCTACAGCTCGGATACAAACTGAATATATTGTAATAAATAATAAATAAAAAAATTAAAAAGAAAAAAAGGTTTTCATCACTTGCTGAGGAATGAAAAAGTACTGTAATTCAATAATTTTGAGTTGTATATGTGTTTTAACACTGTAATAAACATGAAAATTACTATGTATGTTATCATCAATAGGGTTTTGTGCTTATAGCCTGTTCAGTTATTAATTTCAGGTTGCTATTGCCATTTTTAAATGCACTCAGGCTTGTTCTATGACACCAATAGCATCAGAGCTTGTCTAAGAGGAAGCTGTGCCTTGGAAAGAAATGTCAAAGGCAGAGTTGAAACACTCTTTTCTAGTACCCACCTATACCTTGTGTGTTTTCTGCTTTGGGATACCTCACTCAGGATGATGTTTTCCAGATCCCACCACTTGCTTGCAAATTTCATGATTTCCTTGTTTTTAATTGCTGGGTAGTATTCCATTGTGTAAATGTACCACAATTTCTGTATCCAATCTTCCGTTAAGGAACATATGGGTTCTTTCCAGGTTCAGGCTATTACAAATAAATCTGCTACAAACATGGTTGAGCAAATGTCTTTGTTGTATACTTGAGCATCTTTTGGATATATGCCTAGGAATGGTATAGCTGGGTCTTGAGGAAGCACTATTCCTAATTGTCTGATAAAGTGCCAGATTGATTTCCAAAGTGGTTGTACCAGTTTACATTTCCACCAGCAATGGAGAAGGGTTCCCTTTTCTCCACAACCTCTCCAGCATGTGTTGTCACTTGAGTTATTCATCTTAGCCATTCTGATGGGTGTAAGGTGAAATCTCAGGGTCGTTTTGATTTTCATCTCTCTGATTGCTAAGGATGTTGAGCATCTCTTTAAGTGTTTCTCTGCCATTCAATATTCCTCTACAGAGAATTCTCTGTTTAGCTCCATACCCTATTTTTCAATTGGATTGCTTGATTTACTGCTTTTTAACTTCTTTAGTTCTTTATATATTCTGGATATGAGTCCTCTGTCAGATATAAGGTTGGTGAAGATCCTTTCCCAGTCTGTAGGCTGTAGTTTTATTCTGACAACAGTGTCTTTTGCTTTACAGAAGCTTTTCAGTTTCATGAGGTCCCATTTATTGATTGTTGCTCTTAGAGCCTGTGCTGTTGGTGTTCTGTTCAGGAAACTGTCTCCTGTGCCAATGAGTTCTAGGCTTTTCCCACTTTTTCTTCTAACCAATTTAGTGTACATGGTTTTATGTTGAGGTCTTTGATCCACTTGGACTTTAGTTTGGTGCAGGGTGATAAATATGGGTCTATTTTCATTTTTCTGCATGTAGATAGACATCCAGTTGGACCAGCACTATTTGTTGAAGATGCTGTCTTTTTTCCATTGAATGCTTTTGGCTTCTTTCTCAAAAATCAAGCATTCATAAGTGTGTGGTTTTAAAATCTGTACACCTAAAGAGGATAAACAAGAAAGAGGACCCGGAGTAAGGTGATCAGTCCTCACTTAGAAAGACAAATGGGATGGACATTGGAAATAAAGTAACAGGACAAGAGCCTACTGCAGAGGGCCATATCAAAGTAGATGCTGAGACTCATAACGAAACCTTCGGCAAAGTACAGGGAATCATATGAAAGAAGAGGGAGTTAGTATGACATGGAAAGGTCAGGAGCTCCACAAGGACCAAATATATCAGGGCACAGGGGTCTTTTCTGAGATTGTCTATCCAACCAAGGACTGTGTATGGATATAACCTAGAACCCCTGCTAGGATGTAACCCATGGTAGCTCAGTATCCAAGTGGGTTCCATAGTAAGGGGAACAGGGAGTATCTCTGGCATGAACTCAGTGGTTGGCCCTTTGACCTCCCCACCCCCCCCAAGGGAGGGGCAGCCTTGCTAGGCCACAGAGGAGGATATTGCAGCCAATTCTGAAGAGACCTGATAAGTTAGGTTCAGATGAAAGGGGAGGAGATCCTCCCCTATCAGTGGACTTGGAAAGGGGCAGGGAGGAGATGATCAAGGGAGGGTGGGATTAGGAGGGAATGTGGGAGTGGGCTACAGCTGTGATACAAAGTAAATCCTGTGATTAATATAAAAAAAATTTAAAAATTATAAAAAAAGAAACATTCTTTTCAAAATCAAGTTTTCTATCCTTCCTCCCACTTTTCCACCAGACTCCCTACACTTTGTTGAATGTTTGGCTGGGAGTCTCAGCATCAGTTTTTATCTCCTGCTAGGTGGAGCCTCTCAGAGGACAGCTATGCTACACTCCTTTCTGCATGCATAGGTACCATGTTCTCAACAAGAAGACCAACAGAGCCAAATAAGCAGGACCCAGAAGAGCTTGTGGAGACTAAACTACCAACCAAGGACCATTCCTGGAGTGGACCTAGGGCTCTCAAACAGATATAGCAGATGGGAAGCTCAGATTTCATGTGGATTCCTTAATAAAATTAATAGGGGCTGACTCTGTTGTCTGTTTTCTGATCACTCCCAATGGAAAGGATGCCTAGACAGGTAACAGGGGAAAAAGATGTACTCACTCCTGATGTGATTTAATGATCTGGGCTGTGTGGGTGTGTAGGAAGCTCCTTTTATCTGAGGAATAGGGCATGAAGGATGGGTGAAGAGGGTGAGACCCAGAAGAGAGAAGAGAGGCGACTATGAACAGGATGTAAAGTAATTAATTTACTTTAAAGTAATTAATTTTTTAAAAGTTATCACCAAGGGGCTTTCTTCTACAAAGGAACTTTACCTTCTTTTTTATTTTTTTAAGTATTAATTTTTATTTTTTTATTAATTATACTTTATTCACTTTGTATCCCTCCATAAACTCCTCCCTCCTCCCCTCCTAATCCCACCTTCCCTCCCTCTTCTTCAGGCATGCCCCGTGTTTGAAACTGGCATCTAATTCAGAGACAGACAAAATGATGAATCTGAGAAAGATTTGACAGAATGGGTCAGAAGAGGATATGCCCATCTCTCTCCAGGAGAGACAAGAAAAGGGGGACTTAGGGAAGCAATGCAGATAGACAGAGAGAGAGAGAAAGAGAACAGAACAGTAGTAGCCAGAAGATTAGAACAGAGCTGGTTGAGTCCAAGCAGAGCATTTCAATCACAGACCAAGAGAAAATGTAGATTGAATCAAGTCAGCTTGTAGAGGAGTTTTGAGTTAGACAGCTGAATTGAACCAGCCAGAAGGAGCTCAGAAGGATCTAGAAAGGGTGACCTATTTAGCTGTAAGTCTCAGAGGCTGAAAATATTCTGGGCCTAGATTACATTTTATGGAAGCTAGAAGCTTCTAGGACTAGGTCTAGGTTAGCAGTTGGAGGTAATAAACCTCCAAGATGACAATTACATCAGGAGAAAAAAGTTACTTTTACAAGATTGCATGTACATATTTTTATTTACTTGATTCTCATTTAAAACAAAGTGATTAAAGTAACTGTAATACATAAAAGTGGTATATATCAAAACTTTCTGCTACAAATAACTACGAAAATTTAATAATTTCCTATAGGAGAATGGAAATAGTAATTGTGTGATCAACTAAAAAGTAACAATAGGAAAATATTCAATATTATTACAAATAAACCAATTCACCTTGAAACAAACAAACAAAAAAGTTATCACCAGTCTGTGGCTGCATATGCCTGTAATATCAGAACTCTAGAAGCAGAGGCAGGCAGACCTCTTTGAGTTCTAGAACAGCCTGAGTTCCAGAACAGTGAAGGCTACAGAGAGAAATTCTGTATAAAACAAAACAACAAACAAGCAAACAAAACCACCAAAGTTTTCCCTGGCCTTGATGACTGAATGATTCTGATTAGGAAACAATGACACTCTAAAGCTGAAAATAATTTTAGTAAAATTCATGCTGGCATTTCTGGTAGTTTTAGAAACATTTTTATATCTTTATTTTACCAGCACTAATAAAAAATTTATTTTATTTATATATTTATTTCTTACATTTTATTCAATTTGTATCTCTGCTGCATTTTCCTCCCTTGTTTCTTCTTCTCTCCCTATGCCCTTTCCCTAGTCCCCTGATAGAAGAGGTCCTCCTCCCCTTCTATCTGACCCTAGCTTATAAGGTCTCATCAGGACAGGATGCATTGTCTTCCTCTATTGTCTGACAGGGCTGAACCCCCCCCCCCCAGGGGAAGATGATCAAAGAGCCAGCCACTGAGTTCATGTCAAAGATAGCCCCTGTTCCCCTTACTAAGGAGCCCCTTGGAAACTGAGCAGTCAGTGGCTTCCTTTGAACAGGGGGTCTAGGTCCTCTCCATGCACAGTCCTTGGTTGTAGTATTGGTCTCTGAAGGGCCCCTTGGGTCCAGGTATTTTGTCTCTGTTTTTTCTGTGGAGTTCCTGTCCCCTCCACATCTTACTATCTCCTTCTTCTTCCATTAGGATTTCTGTATTCTGCCCAAATTTTGGCTATTTTCTTAAGTACCCTAGTGGGCAGAGTTTTTCAGATTCCTCTGTGGAAGGTTCCTGTCCTGTTCCCTGTTTTCTCCTTCTTCAGATGTCTATCCTCTTTGCCCTTCTGAATGAGGATTAAGAATATCCCTAAGGGCCTCTATTTTTTAAAATGAATTCACACATGTGCTTTATGATAAAATACTGTGTTTAAAAGAGTGTCTTCTTTGTTTCATATAATATGGCAAAGATATAAAATTAAAACTACTAAATTACTTTTGAAGAGTTATACACCATCAAATAGTATAATCAGTTAGATAAGGCAACAAGGCCCAGGTATACTTGAGGATAAACACAATTTTGAACTTGATCCCTTAATAAGAAGGCATTACATTAAGAGAAACAAGTTCTTCATGAACTGGAAGATTGACAAAATGTTGCATATTTTCTAAAACCATCATATAGTGGATTAAAGAAATTAAAAGGTCAAATGTGAGAAATTTCTAATAACACACTCACCTTTAAGTAAGATTACTTAGTGAAAATTCCACAGTAAAGGTATCTTTGTTTAAATAAACTTTAAGAAACTATTAGCTTTATTCTTGTAGAATTAATAGCCATTAAGAAGTCAACAGAGAGTCCCTCTCAATGTAGATAGATAGATATAGAGATAGTGTGTGTATGCATATATACATATATTTAAATATATATGCTAATATTTGATATATGCAGTAAAATTTTATGTTGGAATCTTAAGAAAAAATTGTGTGCTTTTGTTATCTTACAAAATTGGTGTGCTAATATGATAGCAAGCACTTGATAAAAGTAACTTTAAAATTCCACAAAATTGAGAATTACCAGTATTGAATGCATCATTGCTCTCTTATGGAATATTTATAGCTAATTTATATTTTAAAATATAATAAACGATAAATGCATTTAAACATTGAACAATAGTAACTAAACTTTGGAAAATTCTCCTGGCCAATCCAGCCATGTTGCTTGATCAATGCTGAGTGGTCAACTTGGAAACCTTGTAAACACAACCAACAAATATGTACACATTTGTATGTATATATGTACAAGCACATGTGTATAAAGCATGAATACACACATATATAAATGTATATAATATTAATAATCAAATAATAATCAGTCATATATATATACCATAGTTTTAAAAAAGAAACTATCAATATGACAGTGGGGCCAAGGGAGTTCTTTGAGGGAGGTAGCTGAATGGGGTTGGAGAAAACAAAAAGGGAAAATTATATAATTCTATTTCAATTAACATTTTTGAAAAAATGGTTTGATTATATAAGTTAACAATGTTTAAAGAACTATCTTTAAGTCCTACATACATAAAAATATGTAACTACACATAAAAGTCGATAAGTCATTTAGTTTCTCACATAGTTCAAAAACTGAAGACAGGAATAATCCTTCTTAGAGTATGCACTAGAGTTTTCTCCTTGGTTATCTTACATAATGTGTTTTATTAAATGCACAGTTTGGGGGGTAGTATCAGGTATAACATAATGAATATTTAGTTTAATCATTGTAAAAATTATCATCATATTCTGGTAAACAACTCACCATGAGATGAATACATTCATTTTTTTTTTATTTACAAACATTTCCTTGAAGAAATTTCATCTGTTCACATTTCAAAAAGGCTGAAGAATTATAATCTGACTATACAAGGCTAATTCTTTTGATTCTGTGTTGAGTGCCAAACTTTTATTTCTTTCCATTCTTTTTCTTTTAATGTTTTTTGGTAGTCGCCATGTTTAAGATACTTTACATGTATCTTAAATATACAATATTTTTAACAAATGTTGCTTTTTTAATAATGCAGATTCCAACAACTTTATCATTTACCATACATATAAATATACATAGGAACAGATAATATAGATGTTTGTTTAATTTTATTTTATATAATTATTCTTTTTCTTCTTATTATTTACAGTTAATTTGCTTTTATCTCAGTTGTAGCACCCTCCCTCATCTCATCTGGGTCCCACCCTTCCTGCTTCTTCCTTGCCTACCCTTCTTCATTAGTCCAATGATAAAGAAAGTCCCCCTCCCCTACTCTCTCACCTTAGCCTATCAGGTTCCATAAGGACTGCCTGGGACTCTGTGGGATGGCTAGGTTGCCCCAGCAGGGAGAAGTGATCAAGTTGCAGACAACTGAGTTCATTTCAGAGACTATCTCTTCTCCCCTTACTAGGAGATCCACATGGAGACTGCGTAGTCTACGGGCTACATCTGAGCAGGGGGTCTAGGTCCTCTCTATGCATGGTCTTTTGTTCATCCATCAGTCTCTGCAGTGCCTCCTGGACTTGCTTTTTCTTTTCTTTTTTTGACTTTGTTGGTCTTCTTGTGTGGCTTCTGTACCCTCCAGGTCCTTTTATAGCTCCCTTCTTCCATAAGACTATCTGTGCTCTGTCCAAAGTTTGGCTATAAGTCTCTGCATCTGCTTTGATTCCATGTTGGGTAGAGCCTTTTAGAGGACATCTACTGTAGGCATCCATCCTGTTCCCTCTATTGTACTGCTTTAAGTTTCTATCCTGTTTTCCCTTCTGAGTGAAATTAAGCATCTCTCTAGAGCACTCTTTGTTGTTTAACTTTTATTGGTCTGTAGATATTAGTATCTTTATCCTATATTAAATAGCCAATATCCCCTTAGAAGTGAGTAGATACCATGCATGTCTTTCTGCTTCTGGGTTACCTCACTCAAGATGATCTTGTCTAGTTCCAACCATTTACCTAAAAATGTCATGATTTTCTTGTTTTTAGCCACTGAGTAGTTTGTCATTGTGTAAATGTACCACAATTTCTATATCCATTCTTCGGTTGAGGGACATATAAGTTTTTTCCAGATTCTATTATGAATAAAGCTTCTATAAAAATAGTGGAGCAAATATCCTTGTTATATCACTAAACATCATTCAGATATATGCTGAGGAGTGGTTTAGCTGGTTCTTGAGGAAGAACTATCCTCAGTTTTCAGAGAAAGCGCCAGATTGATTTCCAAAGTGGTTATACAAGTTTACATTCCCACCAGCAGTGGAGAAGGGTTCCCCTTTATCCACAACCTCTCAAGCATGTGTTGTCACTTGAGTTTTTGAGCTTAGCCATTTTGATGGGTGTTAGGTGAAATCTCAAGGTCGTTTTGATTTGCATCTCCCTGACAACTAAGGACATTAAACATTTAAGTGTTTCTCTGCCATTCTATATTCCTCTGTTGAGAATTCTCTATTTAGTTCTGCACCCCATTTTTAATCAGATTATTTAATTTGTTGATGTTTAAGTTCTTGAGTTCCATATAAATCCTGGATATTAGCCCTCTGTCATATGTAGGGTTGCTGAAGATTTTTTCATAGTCTGTAGGCTGGCTCTTTGTTTTGTTGACCTTATCCTTTTATTATTTCACAGACACTTTTCAGTTTCATAAGTGTAGACATATTATATATATATTTCTGTTTTTTATTTTTTAATATTAGTTACAGTTTATTATAAAAATAAACCATATCCATTTTTAATTTTAATTTTAATTAATTATACTTTATTCACTTTGTATCCCCCGGTGGCTCCATCCCTTCCCCCCTCCCAAACACACTCTCCTTTCCCCTTCTCCACACATGCCCCTCCCCAAGTCCACTGATAGGGGAGGTCTTCCTCTCTTTTCTTCTGATCCTAATCAATCAGGTCTCATGAACAGTAGCTGCATTGTCTTCCTCTGTGGCCTGGTAAGGTTGCTCCACCCTCAGGGGAAGGTGATCAAAGAGCAGGCTAATCAGTTCATATCAGAGACAGTCTCTGTTCCCATTACTAGGGAACACACTTGGACACTGAACTGCTATGGACTACTTCTGTGCAGGAGTTCTAGATTATCTCCACAAATGGTCCTTGTTTGGAGTATCAGTCTCAGAAAAGACCCCTGTGCCCTAATTTTTTGGTTTTATTGCTCTCCTTGTGGAGTTCCTGTCCTTTCCAGGTCTTATTATTTCCTACTTTCATGAAATTGCCTGCACTCTGCCCAAAGGTTGGCCTTGAGTATCAGCGTCTGCTTTGATACCCTGCATGGGGATGGTTCAATATACAGAAATCCATCAATTTGATCCACCATATAAACAAAGAGAAGGAGAAAAACCACATGATCATCTCCTTAGATGCTGAAAAAGCATTTGACAAAAATCTAACATCCATTCATGTTTAAAGTCTTGGAGAGATCAGGGATGCAAGGCACATACCTAAACATAATAAAGGCAATATACAACAAGACTATAGCCAATAGCAAACTCAATGGAGAGAAACTTAAAAAATCCCACTGAAATCAGGGACAAGGCAAGGCTGCCCACTCTCTCCATATCTCTTCAACATAGTTCTTGAAGTCCTTGCTAGAGCAATAAGACAATTAAAGAAGATCAAGGGGATTCAGTTTGGAAAGGAAGAAGTCAAAGTATCACTATTTGCAGATGATATGATAGTATACCTGAGTGAACTCCAAAATTTCACCAGGGAACTTCTACAGCTGATAAACACCTTCAGCAAAGTGGCTGGATAGAAAATTAACTCAAAAAAAAAAAATCAGTAGCACTCCTGTACACAAAAGTCAAAAGGGCTAAGAAAGAAATTAGGGAAATGAGACCTTTCACAATAGACACAAAGAACATAAATTACCTTGGTGTGACCTTAACCAAGCAAGTCAAAGACTTGTATGAAAAAATTTTCCAGTCTCTGAAGAAAAAATTAGAAGGTATCAGAAGGTGGAAAGATCTCCAATGCTCATGGCTTGGCAGGATTAACATAGTAAAAATGGCTATCTTACCAAAAACAATCTAAAGATTCAATGCAATTCCCATCAATTTTCCAACACAATTCTTTACAGACCTTGAAAGAAAAAGTCTCAACTTCATATGGAATAACAAGAAACCCAGAATTGCTAAAACAATCCTCTACAATAAAACATCTTCTGGAGGTATCTCCATCCCTGATCTTAAGCTGTACTATAGAGCAACAATAGTAAAAACTGCATGGTACTGGCATAGAAACCAAATGGTGGATCAACGGAATCGAATAGAAGACCGGGAAATAAATCCACACACTTATGTACACCTGATTTTTTACAAAGATGCCGAAACCATTCAATGGAAAAAAGACAGCATCTTCAACAAATGATGCTAGTCTAACTAGATGTCTACATGTAGAAAAATGCAAATAGATTTATACTTATCACCCTGCACAAAACTAAAGTCCAAGTGGATAAAAAACCTCAACATAAAACCAGGTACACTAAACAAACCTGTTAGAAGAAAAAGTGGGGAAGAGACTAGAACTTATTGGCACTGGAGACAATTTCCTGAACAGAACACCAACAACACAGGCTCTTAGAGCAACAATCAATAAATGGGACCTCATGAAACTGATAAGCTTCTGTAAAGCAAACTACATCCTACAGACTGGGAAAGGATCTTCACCAACCCTATATCTCACAGAGGGCTGATATCCAGAATATATAAAGAGTACATTCTTTGAAGTCTTATAAACCACTAATCTCAATCTGTGTTTATTTCACTTCCATCACTGATGCTGAATGCATTATTATTTTGTTCACAAAACGGATTTATTGTTTGGGTGTAGACCTAAATATGAAGCATGGCTTTGCATTTCATTAGGTATAACATTGGCTAATGATGTAGCAGAAAAAGAGAAAACAAAACATCAATTCACAACAATAAAGGAACATTAGAAATCCTGTTCAAGTATATTGAGTCCTGGAAAAGGCTGAAGATACTGTAGTAAGCTCAGAGATGGAATTGAAAAGTCTATTATGTTCTTTTGATTTTTCATGATTTCTGCATGATATATAATGCTCTGAAATTTAACTTCGTATTTTCCCTAGAAAGAAAGTTAAAGGTAGATTGAACACGTGAGTGATAGCATATCAGAAGGATCCAGCCATGAGGCTGACACGATATCATCCTCATCCACCGAGGGGACTATCAGCAGCTTTGATTATGTATGCATTCTTGGCTGTAATATTAGGAAAAGATCACCGGATACTGTTTAATTTTGTTGGCAGCCACTGACTTGCATGAGTGCCTAGCAACTGAACAATGGCAGGGTGGAGCACTATCCAGGAAGGTTCCCAAATGAATGCTGTATTTGTCTGATAACCTTGTCATTGTCCAAAATATGTTCAAGTTTTTATGTCTAAGAATAATATGTTATTCAAGCTTCTTACGATTTCTTCCATATGTTAATACCCTTTCTATGTTACAGAACAAAAGCCAAAACACTTAAGTACAGGGAAGTTTCAATAAAGCAGATTTCAAAGCTCTATATTAATCAAATATAAAATATAGTTTTCAGCATGTGATAGTGAATTCACTTTCCAAAGTGCTAGATGAGATGTAAAATCTGTGAACAAAAACAAATTATTTTGAGATATAAGAATTACAGCGCAACTGAAAATTTTAGTATAAGGACACTGTAATTGTAGTTGATACAAAGAGAGAGCAAGTTTATTGCATAATTTCATGCAGAATAAATATGTAGTAAAATATCACCTATTCTTTTTCCAAATGAGAAGATATAATAATATTAAGAGCCAATCATAAATGAATGTGTATTGTACTCAGGGTTAGAAGATATCATAACAGAAAACATTAACTTTCTAGTGCTTAATTACTTTGCAAATACCTGAATTTTGTCAGGCAATACTCTGAAATCACAGTTTATATTCCTCTATTACCCAGAGTAAACGAATGGAAAACAAATAATTGATTTATATGAAAACTATAAGTTTTTTAATTAATTTGTTATTATTTATATTAATTACAGTTTATTCACTTTATATCCCAGCTGTAGCCCCCATCCTCCTCCCCTTCCAATCCCACCTTCCTTCCCTCATCTCCTCCTATGCCCCTTTCCAAGTCCACAGATAGGGGAGGTCCTGTTCCCCTTCCATCTGACCCTAGTTTAACAAGTCTCTTCAGAATTGGCTGCATTGTCCTCCTCTGTGGCCTGAAAAGCCTGCTTCCCCATCGGGGGGAAGCAGCCAAAGAGCTAGCCAGTGAGTTCATGTCAGAGACAGTCCTTGTTCCCCTTATTAGGGTACCCACTTGGATACTGAGCTGCCATGGGCTACATCTAGCAGGGATAATAGGTTATATTCATGAATGGTCCTTGGTTAGAGTATCAGTCTCAGAAAAGACCCCTGGGCCCAGGTATTTTGGTTCTGTTGCTCTGCTGCTATCCTTATGGAGCTCCTGTCCTCTCCAGGTGTCACTATCTCCCCCTTCTTTCCTAAGATTCCCTGCACTCTGCCCAAAGTTTGGTTATGAGCCTCAGTATCTGCTTTGATACAAATCTGGGTAGAGTCTTTCAGAGGCCCTTTATGGTAGGCTCCTGTCCTGTTTCCTGTTTTCTCCTTCTTTCAGTATCTGTCTGGTTTGTCTTTCTGACAGAGGATTGATCATCTTTCCCAGGGTCATCCTTCTAGGTCAACTTCTTTAGGTGTACATATTTTTGTAGGTTTATCCAATATTATATGTCTTGTATCCACTTATATATCGTGTGTGTCTTTCTCTTTCTGGAATACCTCACTCAGGATGATCTTTTCTAGTTCCCACCATTTGCCTGCAAATTTCATGATTTCCTTGTTTTTAATTTCTGAGTAGGATTCCATTGTGTAAATGTACCACAATTTCTGTCTCCATTTCTCTGTTGAGGGACATCTGTGTTGTTTCCAGGTTTTGGCTGTTACAAATAAACTTGCTACAAACATGGCTGAACAAATGTCTTTGTTGTATACTTGAGCACCTTTTTTTTCTTTCTCTTTTTAATTTTTATTTTTTTAATATTAATTACAGTTTATTAACTTTTTATCCCAGCTGTAGCCCTCTCCCTCATTCCCTCTCAATCCCACCACCCTCCCTCATCTCCTCCCTGCCCCTTTCCAAGTCCACTGATAGGGAAGTTCCTCCTCCCCTACCATCTGACCCTAGCTTATCAGGTATCTTCAGGACTGTGGGCAATGTCCTCCTCTGTGGATATATGCCTAGGAGTGGTATAGCTGGATCTTGAGGTAGCACTATTCCTAATTTTCTGAGAAAGCGCCACATTGATTTCCAAAGTGGTTGTACGAGTTTACATTCTCACCAGCAATGGAGGAGGGTTTCTCTTTCTCCACATCCTCTCCAGCATTTGAGTTTTTGATCTTAGCCATTCTGATGGATGCAAGGTGAAATCTCAGGGAGGTTTTGATTTGCATTTCCCTGATGACTGAGGACACTGAGCATTTCTTTCAGTGTTTCTCTGCCATTCTATATTCCTCTACATAAAATTCTCTGTTTAGCTCTGTTCCCCATCTTTTAATTGGATTGCTTGATTTGTTGCTTTTTAACTTATTTAGTTCTTGATATATACTGGATATCAGCCCTCTGTCAGATAAAGGGTTGGTTGCTCTTTAGTTGATGAGATCTAACAACAACTGCCTGCTGCTCCATTTTAGTCTGCTTCTGAAGATTTTGAAGGTGATCATTAGATTTTACCAAACTCCCATCTGGCCAATTGTCAGACCCTTGGTAGCCAACACAACATACACCAAATCTTTGTATAAATCATGTCTTTCCTATCCCTTTTCACATTTCTTAGATTTCTATTTTTTCAGGGGGGAGGAGTGGATAAGGGGTGGAATGAAAGCCTACTAACTCAGAGAGCAGAGAAAGTACCCAGCTGACCTTCCTCATCAGCGGACATCCCAGAATGAAACAGCCTCTTCTCCCCCTCCATTCTGTCTTAAAAACCCTTCAAACTGAATGTCCCTCCTTTCTTCTTCCTGTGGGTCTCTCTTTCTGTCACCCAGATTTCCTCTTACTCTTTATGGCTTTTTTCTATATTCATTTCCTGCGAACTGATTGCTTGATCCTCTGTGGTTCACTTTATGTAATCTTGTTTACACCAATATTCAAGAGGCAGCTCTTGAATTAAAGGTGTGAGCCACACCAAAACTAGAAACAGGTTTTGTTGTTTGTTTGTTTTTTCAGTGAGAAACACAATCTTGTGGTTCAGTGTGATCAAATATCCTTCAACCACTGTCCAAATTAAGCCACATCCCCAGACCTCTTCCAACATTTTAAACAGTTGTATAAATTTTTACATGTTTGTCAGATTTTCCTGGGACAGATGCGAACAAATGTTGACTCAAGCTATATAGGGAGCCCCTAACAGACCAAAGTATGGAGCATGAATACTATCAAAGTCCACCTTGGAAAACTAATGAGTTTTATTGGCATAACTTACAGAAATATAAGTGAGGAATTACTTATAAAAGCAGAAATGAATCAAAGACAGCTGTATTAGTAAAGTGCACCCTGTATGAGTGTATGAAATCTATTATGAACTTCACATCTCATATTAAATGGGAATTCAGTATATTGGGACACAAAATTTACATAGTTATGAATTAAAATTTCTTTAGGTATTTTAAGTATTGTATATAATATCTTCAAGAAGACAGAATTTATAGAACATCTGATTACAATAACATTCGTTGTAACTTCTCAGTTATAATTTTTATAACTAATCAAAATACCTACAGGATTTCTCACAAGAACATCAATATTATCTTCAAGTGAAGAAAAATAATTGTCATTTCCCAACTTTATGTCTATAAATATCATATTTCATATAATCCTACACTTGTTACATTAAAAGCCATAAAAACATTGGTGATGTATACAACTCTAACAGGAACTCAAGAAAATATCTAATATCTGTGTCTTCACTAAAATTTGCAAATCTTTTTATTTGTAGTTTTGTTTTAATATGTGTAAGGCATTTCTCTTCTAGACTTTATTTACCTTCTTATTTTTATGAGAATAGGTTAAAAATTTATTGATCTTAGAACTTGTTGAATTAGTCTTATATATTTACATATTTTTTAATTAATTTTTTTATCTTTTTAAAATTTTTCTTTATTAATTACACTTTACTCACTTTGTATCCCCCCCTTGGTTCCCTTCCTCCTTCCATCCCAATCCCTCCCTTCCTCCACCCTCTGCCTGCATGCCCCTCCAGAAGTTTACTGATAGGGGAGAACTTCTTTTCCTTCCTTCTAATCCTAGTCAATTAGGTCTCATAAGGAGTGGCTGCATTGTCTTCTTCTGTGGCCTGGTAATGCTGCTTTCCCCTCAGGGGGAGGAAATTAAAGAGCAGGCCAATCAGTTCATGTCAGAGACGGTCCCTGTTCCTATTACAATGGAACCCACTTGGATAATGAACTGTCATGGGCTACATCTGTGCAGGGGTCTTAGGTTATCTCTATGCATAGTCCTTGGTTGGAATAGCAGTCTCAGGAAAGAAACCTGTGCTCAGAATTTTTTGGTTCTGTTGCTCTCCTTATGGAGTTCCTGTCCTCTCCATATCTTACTATTTCCTACTTCTTTCCTAAGATTCCTTGCACTCTGCCCAAAGGTTGCCCATAAGTCTCAGTATCTACATTGATAGTCTGCAGGGCAGAGCCTTTCAGAGGTCCTCTGTGTCAGGCTCCTGACTTGTTTCCTCTTTTCTTCTTCTTCTGATGTCTAGAGCTAAACAGAGAATTCTCTGCAGAGGAATATCGAATGGCAGAGAAACATTTAAAGAAATGCTCAACCTCATTAGCCATCAGAGAAATGCAAATCAAAATGACCCTAAGATTTCACCTTATACCCATGCTGGAGAGGTTGTGGAGAAAGGGGAACACTCCTCCACTGCTGGTGGGAATGTAAACTTGTACAAGTACTCTGGAAAGCAATCTGGCGCTTTCTCAGACAACTAGGAATAGCACTTCCTCAAGATCCAGCTATACCACTCCTAGGCATATATCCAAAAGATTCTCAAGTACACAATGCTCAACCATGTTGTAGCAGCCTTATTTGTAATAGCCAGTAGGTGGAAACAGCCCAGATGCCCCTCAGTGGAGGAATGGATGCACAAATTGTGGTATATCTACACAATGGAATATTACTCAGCAATAAAAAACAAGGAAATCATGAAATTTGCAGGCAAATGGTGGGACCTGAAAAAGATCATCCTGAGTGAGCTATCCCAGAAGCAGAAAGATGCATACGGTATATACTCACTCATATAGACATATAATATAGGATAAACCTACTAAAATCTGTACACCTAAAGAAACTAATCAAGAGGGAGGACACTTGCTAAAATGCTCAATTCCTAATTAAATTTTTAACTTCTTTATTAATTACACTTTATTCACTTTGTATCCACCCTGTGGTTTCCTCCCTCCTCCAGTCCCATCCCAATCCCTCTCTTCCTCCCCGCTTTGCATGCATACCCCTCCCCAAGTCCACTGATAGGAGAGGTCTTCTTTTCCTTCCTGCTGATCCTAGTTTATCATGTTTCATCAGGAGTGGCTGCATTATCTTCTGTGGCCTCGTAAAGTTGCTCCCCCCTCAGGGGGAGGAAATTAAAGAGCAGGCCAATCAGTTCATGCAGAGACAGTCCCTATTCCTATTACTATGAAACCCAGTTGGACATTGAACTGCCATGGGCTACATCTGTGCAGGGGTCCTAGGTTATCTCCATGCATGGTCCTTGTTTGGAGTATCAGTCTCAGGAAAGACCCCTGTGCTCAGATTTTTTGGTTCTATTGCTCTCCCTGTGGAGTTCCTGTCCTCTCCAGATCTTACTGTTTCTGACTTCTTCCATAAGATTTCCTGCATTCTGCCCAAAGGTGGCCCATAAGTCTCAGCATCTGCTTTGATAATCTGCAGGGCTATCAAAGAGCCTTTCAGAGGTCCTCTATGTCAGGCTCCTGACTTGTTCCCTCTTTTCTTCTTCTTTTGATGACCATCCTCTTTGCCTTTCTGGATAGGGATTGAGCATTTTAGCAAGAGTCCTCCCTCTTGATTAGATTTTTTTTTAAGTGTACAGATTTTAGTAGGTTTATCCTATATTATATGTCTGTATTAGTGGGTATATACCATGTGCATCCCTCTTCTTCTGGGACAGCTCACTCAGGATGATATTTTCCAGATCCCACCATTTCCTGCAAATTTCATCAAGATCCATCTACACCACTCCTAGGCGTATACCCAAAAGAGGCTCAAGTGTACATAATTAGGACATTAGCTCAACCATGTTTGTAGCAGCTTTATTTATAATAGCCAGAACCTGGAAACAACCCAGATGTCCCACAACGAAGAAATAGATACAGAAAATGTGGTACATCTGCACAATGCAATATTACTCAGTAATAAAAAGCAAGATATTTATATTTTAATTTGATAACGAAATTTTTTTACTTCTGGGCAAATAAATTTTACAATCATCCTATTCTTTTTTTTCTGGTCCCACAAAAAATATGCTACTTTTTATTACTCTATTTTATGCTAATTTCTAATTTTCTACAACTATGTTATATATATATATATATATACATACATATATATATATATATATATATAAATATATATACATATATTTTTTTTCCTCCATAAAGTCTCTAGGGAACAGGGAGAATCATTTTTGTTCTCAAATTTTCACACTGAGAAAATACTGGTTTAGCTTTTTCAATGTATGTTTCTGTGAGTGATTAAGCAATGCATAGTTTAACTTGATACTCAGTCCATGAGAGGAAGGCCATGCCCAACATGACAAGGAATTGAAGTCTGGACAGTACAACTCGACAGCCCAGAAACCTAGGGTAGAAACAAACATAGCAGTCTATGTTGAGTCAAAGCAGATGCTGAAACTCAAAACCAAACTTTGGGCAGAGTGCAGGCAATCATATGAAAGAAGAGAGAGTTAGTAAGACCTGGAAAGAACAGGAGCTCCACTAGGACCAAATGTATCTTGACACAGGGGCTTGTCTGAGACTGATTCTCCAACCAGGGACCATGCATGAATATAACCTAGAACCTCTGCTCTGACATAGCCCATGGCAGCTCAGTATCCAAGTGGCTTCCCCAGTAAAGGGAACAGAGACTGTCTCTGGAATGAAATCTATGACTAGCTCTTTGACCTTCCCAGCTCCCCATGGGAAGAGCAGCCTAGCTAGGCCACAGAGGAGGACAGTGCAGCCAGTCCTGAAGATACTTAATAAGCTAGGATCAGATGGAAGGGGAGGAGGACCTCCCTTATAAGTGGACTTAGGGCCAAGGAAGAGATGATGGAGGAAGTGTGGATTGGGAGGGAATAAAGGAGGGGGCTACAGCTGGGACAAAAACTAAATAAACTGTAATTAATATAAAAAATAAAAAATATATATTTCCAAAAAGAAACAAAAATGACTGGTAAGATAGGTAGATAGATAGATAGATAGATAGATAGATAGATAGATAGATAGATAG
>NW_026596091.1:21367333-21375224 GCF_907164565.1 Psammomys obesus | reverse complement strand
TAGATAGATAGATAGATAGATAGATAGATAGATAGATAGATAGATAGATAGATAGATAAAATGCTTCCTAATAATATTCTGTTATACTCATAGATCAGTGCCTTGTTCAGTTGTCATCAGAAAGGCTCACTCCAGTGGCTGCAGATGGAAACAGATTCAGAGATCCACAGCCAGACATTATGCTAGAGAGAGTCTAAACTGGATATTTCCATCTGTTCCATTTAAGAGATCAGAGAACCCTGCTCCAGAAGAAGGGGAAGAATGATTATAGGAGTCAAAGTGGGTGGAGGGTGTCATGAGAACAATGTTCACTGAATCAACTAAGCAGAGCTCAAATGAGCTCACAGAGACTGACATGGCAAGCTCAGGCCTGCATGGACTGCAGCAGGTCCTTTGCATATATGTTGGGGTTGTTAGCTTGGTGTTTTTGCTGGGTACTAATAGTGGGAATGGGTGTGTCTCTGACTCTTTTGTCTGCTTTTGTGACAGTTTTCCTATTGGATTACCTTGTCCAACCTCAATATGAGGGATTTTGTCTTGTCTTGTTGCACCTTGTTTTGTTATGTTTGTTTTTTGTTTCTTGGAGGCCTGCTTCTTTCTGAATGGAAATGGAGGGGTAGTGCTCTGGAGAGAGGGTAAGTCAGTGGAGGGCTGGGAGGAGGGGAGGGAGGGGAAGCTGTGGTCAAAATGTATTTTATTAGAGGAGAATATATTTAAATTAAAATTTATAGAACACACACACGAAGTTTATTTTGTTTCTGTTGGCCAGTTCCTACTGAGCTTAAGGACCGCCCTGATATTTAGTGGAAATACCCATATATTAATTGTGACTTCATTGAAGAAACTGGGTTTTCTCTCTCTTAGAAGAGAAGCTACTAATTTCAAATAGATTATTGGTTAGTCATGAGACCTTATTCCCAACTCTCTTTCTCTATGCTGGGAGATTGTCAAGCTCCTGTGGGTCTTATGCACACTGCCAAAATCTCTGTGAGTTCATATGTATATCAGCCCTGTTGGGTCAGGAAACTGCTGTTTCCTAGAAATCATCAATCAACTCTTCCTCTTAAAATCTTTCTTTTACTACTTTAAAGATCCCTGAGCCTTTAGAGGAAGGGCTTAATAAAGGCATCCCAATTAGAGTTGAAAGGCTTTCATTTATTGGAAACATATTTCTGAATCATCTGTGTTTTCAGATAAAGCATATAAATCATTTAAATTTCATCCTATGAAAATATAAATAAGAGAATGAAAGGAATTGTGAAAGGTAACAGGACAGACAGAATTATTTGTGATTTCAAAGAGCAAATAAAGATATTTGTGAAATAATGAAATATAATGAACATCAAAATAAACATTAAAAGTAATAGATTTTCCTGTTCATTCTCTTCTACCACTTCTGATGTCTACCCTGTTTTCCCTTCTGAATGAGAATTAAGTATCTTCCCTAGGATCCTCATTTTAATTTAGCTTCTTTAGGTCTGTACATTTTTATTATGTTTATCCTATGTAATATTAAATTTTAGTATGTTTATCCTATGTAAAGTGGCTACTATGAACTTATAAGTGAGTATATACCATGCACATCTTTCTGCTTCTGGGATACCTCACTCAGGATGATCTTTTCTAGTGCCATCTATTTGCCTTCAAATTTTTTGATTTCCTTGTTTTTAATCGCTGAGTAGTATTCCATTGTGTAAATGTACCACAATTTCTGTATCCATTCCTCCATTGAGGTACATCTAGGTTGTTTCCAGGTTCTTGTTATTTTGAATAAAACTGCTATGAACAAATTTGAGCAAATGTTCTTGTTGTATAGTTGAGCATCGTTTGGATATATGTCCAGGAGTGGTAAGGGTCTCGAGGTAGCACTATTCCCAGTTTTCTGAGAAAGCACCAGATTGATAGAAGAGGATCCAGGCATCTGGATGGGACCTGATATGCTAGGGTCATAGAGTAGGGAAAGAGGACTTCCCCTATCATTGGACTAGGCAAGAGGGATCAGGGAGAGACAGGGAGGAAATGAGGGAGGGATAATAAAAATAATGCCAAATAAATAAATAAGTAAATGTTATAATTATAAGCTGTTTCATGACCAAAAAATGTAGTAGGTTTTCCTTTCTTAGACTAATTATTATAGAAGCAATGATAAATAAAGGGCATTTGGGTTGTCATTTTAGTAGAAAAAAAATGCTGTTTTGCTTTAAAAACTGGACTTTGCACACCCAATTTTGTCTGATTACTAGTATTTTAGTTCCTTGAATGACAAGGTTGCAAAGGTGATGATTAAGAATAAGAGTTCTGGACTTTAAGCAATATAAACAACAAGTGTAGACCTTAGTCTATTGTTCAAGATCCTTAGGAGCTAGCTACTCTTGTCACTGATTCATGAACATGCTTAATGAATATGCTAAAATTAATATATATAGCCAAGTGTTATTTGAATGTTTTTTGTCTGAAATATATAAGCCTCGATACCACAAACATAAGAAAAATAAATAATTTATTAGCAGAAGCCAAAAAAAAAAACCCAAATGATTAGAAGATATTATTTTAAAATAATATAAAATAGTAATTATATGTTTTGCTTCTTAGTAATAAGAGAGCAAAGGAATATGATTATGGGCATAATTATAATTTTATTGTGTGATTTGAAATAAAATTGAATTAAATAATAATCTGTATCACCCTGTGGAGATGTCTGATAATCATGAGGCATTATTTCTTTCTAAATTAGGCTACAAATTCTAGACAAAATAGAAGTAGAAAGTATATTTTATCTTGAAAATTTAAATTCTTTTTAAAATTCATGAGCAAATTTTGGGTATATACCTAGCAGTGGTATAGCTGGGTCTTGAGGAAGCAATTCCTAATTGTCTGAGAAAGCGCCAGATAGACTTCCAAAGTGGTTGTACCAGTTTACATTCCCACCAGCAGTGGAGGAGGGTTCCCCTTTCTCCACAACCTCTCCAGCATGTGTTGTCACTTGAGTTTTTCATCTTGGCCATTCTGATGGGAGTAAGGTGAAATCTCAGGGTCATTTTGATTTGCATTTTCCTAATGGCTAATGAGGTTGAACATTTCTTTAAGTGTTTCTCTGCCATTCTATATTCCTCTGTCGAGAATTCTCTGTTTAGCTCTGTTCCCCATTTTTTAATTGGATTACTTGGTTTGCTGCTTTTCAGTTTCTTTAGTTCTTTGTACATACTGGATATTAGCCCTCTGTCAGATAAAGGGTTGGTGAAGATTCTTTCCCAATCTGTAGGCAGTGGTTTTGTTTTGATGACAGTGTCCTTTGCTTTACAGAAGCTTTTCAGTTTCATGAGGTCCCATTTATTGATTGCTGCTCTTAGAGCCTGTGCTGTTGGAGTTCTGTTTCCCATTGTAAGGGGAACAAGGACTATTTCTAACAGGAACTCAGTGGCTGGCTCTTTGACCTCCCCAGGAGGAACTGTCCTGTTAGGCCACAGAGGAGGACTTTGCAGACCTGATAAAACAGGGTCAGATGAATGGGGAGGAGGTCCCCCCCATCAGTAGACTTGGAAAAGGGAAGGGTGGGGAAGAGGGGGGGAGGGGGGATTGGGAGGGAATGAGAGAGTGGCATACAGCTGAGATACAGTTAATAAAATGTAACTAAACAAAAATAATTAAAAAAAAATTCATGTGGAATGTCAGTGACCAAGGACCTCTAAGATAATCAAACATTGCAGTCTAAGAGTGGAAGGTATGAAATATATATTTATGGAAAATATGTATGATTGTGTGTACATGTGTATGTTTGCATATGCGTGTGCGTGTGGATGTTTGGTGTGCTAAAAAACATAGGTGATATAAATGAAGATGAAATACTACTCAGTTTTTAAGAGTAAAAAGTAAAAATAATCTATGGAAAAAGCTACTTATATAGCTTCTACTGAATATATAATGCTGTATACAAAATTCTTAAAAATTTTATTTTCTTTAATCCATTTTCCATGGAAAAGACTTGATGTAAATTACACATATATAATAGAATATAGTGATGGCTGGTGTATGAAGAGATCCTCACACTTCTTTTACTAAACTCAGGGAAAGTTTAACATTCTTTATATTGCTTTTTGCAAAATAATAGAAAAATTTTCATGCTCTAGCAGCTCATCCTTAATAGGTGGTTCACAAACTAGATTCGCAATGTGGAAATGATTAAATCTATATTTTAGTTATAGAACAAGGGGACAAAAATGCTTCTGAAACATAGAATCTCCAATTCATTTATGTTATCGCCAATGATCCAATTCATTTATGCTCATACCTATTTTCCCCTTTCAAATAAGACTCTAGAGTGCCGAGTTAAATATATTGGCAAAACGTAGTTAAAAACACCAGTTATTTTTATAAACATTGGTATTCTGCATTACTGAGTGAATGAATAAATGTTCAGTCTGCATACCTAGTTAAGCTGTTTCACTTACTGCTACATATTCCCATACTTTCTAGTGATGACAAAAAAGTAGTGTCCCTTTATTTCTTTTTTCTATAATGAGCAGAAAGATTGATTAGGAAGTATCATAGTTTTCAGCTCCTTTTTTTTTTTGAACCTAGAATTTTCCAGTTTCCCATAGGTGCACAAAGATCTCTGTTTCTATCTGGCTGTCATGTCAAATTCCAGATACCATTTAATACTTCTCCTTTATAAGTTTCATTTAATTCTTAAAAAAATCCATATTTTAAACCTACTCATTTTTCTAAATACTGCAACCAAAAGATATAGGAACTAATAAAGAAGCTAGATAAGTGACATCTTTTTGTACTAATGTTTGTTATAATTATAAATTTTACCATCAGCGTTGCTCATCATTAATCATTCATTAGTCTACATTCAATTCTATATTACTGTTAAATTAATGGTAATATCTTTAAAATTCCTTTGACATGTTATGCTAGCTTCTTTTGCTCCTTAATTCTTCTATTTGTGTTTTAAATTTTCTCTACCCCATTAAGGAAAATATGAAACTGGAGATCAACACATATATACATTTGATATCATTCACTCAATAACTCATACTTGTCATAAAATATGACAATTGACTTTTGGACCAAAATCTATGAATTTAAAAAAAAATCAAAGGTTGAGCATTAGTATATAGAATTATTCTCAAACATAAAAAGACAGGGTCTACTTGATCATCAAAAGACTGTATAGCCAAGATTTAAAATAATATGTATATTCATGTTGTTACCACAATAGCAGAGGATAGACAGGAAAAAAAAATGTGGAACATCTGTTATGCTCTAGGAAGTCTTAACTAATTCTAAGCAGTTGTAAAATGATTATTTAAGATTTATAGAGACAATTGGGTGTTAATTACAGCAGAGAAGATATAAAGAAGACTATAAAATTATAGTCACAGTGACTGAGCAAAGAAGTAAAAAATGTGTTAAGAATAAAAATAACCCTCCCATAAATTATTTTTAATTAATTTATTTACTTTACATTCTGATCAGAGGTTCCTTTCCCTTGTCTCCTCCCAGTCCTTCTCTCTCCTCTCCTTTGCCCTCACCTCCCCTCTCTTTCTCTTCAGAGAAGGGGATACATACCATGGATATGAACCAGCCTTGGTATATCATGTTGTAGAAGGGCTAGGTGATTCTTAATCTACTGGTGCCCAACAGAGTAACTCAGTTAGAGGGAAAAAATCCAAAGGTAGGCAACATAGAGTCAGAGACAACACCTACTCCTATTTTTAGGTATCCCATATGAAGACAAAGCTGCAAATCTGTTACAAGCATGTAGGGGGCCTAGATCCATCCCATGCATGCTCTCTGGTTGGTGGTATAGTCTCTGTGAGCCCTTATTAGCCCCGGTTAGTTGATTTGTAGGTTTCCTTATGGTGTCCTTGACCTCTCTGCCTTCTTCAATCCTTCCTCCACCTCTTTCACAAGACTCCTGGAGCTCTGCTTAATGTTTGGCTGCAAGTCTGCATCTGTTTCTATCAGCTCTTGTGTGAAGCCTCTCAGATGATAGTCATGCCACAAACTCTTATCATTTTGTTTCTTCAGAATCAGCTTTGAATACAAGTTGGACATTCTCATACCAGATGTAGTGTTTAGATTCTCTGGACACTTTCCAGTTCTCTATTTACACTTTCTCGTGCTTGCAAGTACCAAAATCTGCCTTAGGTCCTGTTGACCAACTGCCTATGGGACAGCTACTCACCCACCTCATCAATACGTGTGTTTGGTATGGACTGAGGACTTTGCAGCCAGCCCTGAAGATACCTGATAAAACAGGGTCAAATGAAAGGGGAGGAGGTCCTCCCCTATCAGTGGACTTGGAAAGGGGCAGGGAGGAGACCAGGGAGGGAGTGCGGGGTTGGGGAGGGAATGAGGGAGCGGGATACAGCGGGACACAGAGTTAACAAAATGTAACTAAAAAGAAAAATAAAATTAAAAAAAATGAAAAAAAAAAGAAAAGCAGATATACTAGATTTGTTCAGTCACTATGTGACCTGCTAGTGTGCATAGTGAATAGATTTAAATCTGCCAAAATGTCACAAGAAAGTTGCCTGAAATGATGTCAAGTTCTGAAGATCTTCCTCCCCCATCTGTTTCCAAATATTTTTTATGTATATGTACCATGGTCAGGTTCTCCTCACTGTTCCTTTTGAGAGGCCTTCTTAGCTTTGGATCTCTACTTAATACTTTGTTTCTGTTATTTCTTATGTGCCTCCCCCCTATTATTTTTTGAATGTGCATTCGTGCATGTGTGTGTGTGTTTGTGTGTGTGCAAGTGTGTGCTGTATCTTCTGTCTCACCTGAAAGCAGATGCAATCAGATCCATACTGCCCTCATACTGCTCTCCTTAGCTAATGGTCTTATTTATCAAAATAGAAACAGGGCAGAGAGCAGACAGAAGTACAGCTATCTGCATTGATACCTTTCCTATTGCTGAGACACCAAGTCACAAGCTGAGCACCTAGTAACTTGGAAAAATGCACAGCAGGCAATGAAGAATGCACTGTAAATATGTTTTAGTGTGTCCTTTTAGGAGCTGCCACGGCCATGCTGGAGTTTTGGCCCATTCCAAAGAAAGAAATTCTAAAGTTGGTGGGAAGTAGAGAAATTTATAGTTATATGTTTTTTAATTTCATTCATAACAATTCATACAACAATCATCTGAAACAGGAACATAGTTAGAAATTTTACTGTTCTTCATAAACTCATGCAGTTCCGTATAATTATAATAAAATAGTAATGTACTTGCCATACAGTAATAGGAGTTGCTGACATCATCCTAGATAAGTTCTTCTAAGACTGCATGAGAAAATATTTCTACATACTGGTTAGATTTTGTGTGATTGTTCATGTAAAACAATCATGTATACAATTTGCCATGACAAATTTTGCAGATAACATATTCTTTCTAAATTTTTCTAGTTTCTAGTTTATTTTACACTATAATTTTCTACATTAACACTATTATTATCATTAATAGCTAGCATCTATTGAGCAGTTTCTTTCTCTAACTATGGTTGTATTAGTCACTTAGCATACCACTTTTTCTCCTTAATTACTTTGCTTTATAAACATTATTGGTTTTAAAAGAAAAACAAATGAGCACACAAATGCTTGTGTAATATATACATATTACATGTTTATATACAATATTGTTTTCAGTGCACCTGACTCTAAAACAACATTTGAAAAGATCCACTCATGATATTAAGAATTATGTAAAGTGAATACAGTGTGATTAATAAAAAATAAAAAAGAAATGAATAAAATAAAAATAAGTTAATAATTGCAAAAAAGAATTATGTAAAGAGATAATAGCTCATCATGAGACTCTAATTCACTAGCTGATATAGATAGATAGATAGATAGATAGATAGATAGATAGATAGATAGATAGATA
>NW_026596091.1:21333689-21367323 GCF_907164565.1 Psammomys obesus | reverse complement strand
ATAGATAGATAGATAGATAGATAGATAGATAGATAGATAGATAGATAATAAGAAATGTAATAGATATAATATTTGAGAGAGTTTGTCTTAGTCTCTTCTGTTTTTCCAAGGTAAAGTATCACATAATGGGGGATTTATTAAGTACATAAGCATATTTATAGCACTACATTCTAGGAAGTAAAAAACTAGGTGGATAAATATAGGAAAAAATTGCTCTATTACCATGTGATAGTACAGAGGAAACAGAGACAGATAGACAGAAGACGTATAGACAGACACAGAAAGAGAGAAACAGGCAGAAAAAGATCTTCTTTCGATGGGAGGCTACTTTACTACACTTAGTACATCTTAATTCAGGCAGTGTTTACAAAATGTCTATTAATACTCTTTCTACTCAATTCTGTTTGGATGTGTGATGAGGAGGACAATCATCCAAACATAGCAGTGAGTAGTTAGCCTACTCTGTAACAACTTAAACATTATAGTAACCATGTTGTTCACACGTCAGGAATAAAATTGAAGTTGGCTCATATTGGAGGATAAATGAGTAAATTTAAGGAACGGAAGTTAGCCTCCAGGTCAAAGCAAACATCCACAGAGAAAAGTAACCAGGAGCACTGGTCTTGTCAACCTTCTGAAGCTAAGTGGTACTTACCTGTTTACTCACAAATGATGAATCCACACTTGAACCAGAAAACACTGTCTCTAAACGGAAATAACTCAAATCATTTTGCATTATCTATAAAAGCTACACCCACCTGTTAACCAATATTCTTATTATAGGTATAGACTTTCAAAGATGTTCTTTCAAAAACTCTTATAAAAATATGTCCATTTTACTTTCAGCATTCACTATATACACACTCTCAAAATACTGTTTCTCTTAAGTATATTCAAACCACAGTGATTTTAAGATAAGACAATTTGACCTTCCCCATGTGAAATTTATTTTCCTCACATTTTTTTTTCTTTCTTGTTTCTTCCTCTCTTTCTTTCTGTTTCTTTTTTCTCTTTCTTTCTTTGTCTTCTTTTCTTTCTTCTTTCTTTCTTTCTTTCTTTCTTTCTTTCTTTCTTTCTTTCTTTCTATATTTGGTTTTCTTTTTTAGGGTTTCTTTTTTTATTTAATTTTTTAAATTAAACTTTATTAATTTTGTATCCCCCCATAAGCCCCTCCCTCCTCCCCTCCCGGTCCCACCCTCCCCCCTCCTTTCCGCATGCATGCCCCTCCCCATGTCCACTGATTGAGGAGGTCCTCCTCTACTTCTTTCTGATCTTAGTCTATCAGTTCTCATGAGAAGTGGCTGCATTGTCAGGGTTCTAGGTTATCTCCATGAATAGTCCTTGGTTGGAGTATGAGTCTCTGGGAAGTTCCCTGTGTTCAAATTTTCTTGTTCTGTTGCTCTCCTTGTCGAGTTCCTGTCCTCTCCAGCTCTTACTATTTCCCACTTCTTACATAAAATTCCATTCACTCTGCCTGACAGTTGGCCATCAGGCTCAGCATCTGCTTTCACAGTCTGCATGGCAGAGGCTTTCAGAGGCCCTCTGTGACAGATTCCGAGGTTGTTTCCTGTTTTCTTCTTCTGGCTTTCAGAGGCCCTCTGTAGCAGGTTCCTAGGTTGTTTTCTGTTTTCTTTTTCTTCTGATGTCCATCCTCCTTGCCTTTCAGGATGGGGATTGAACAGTTTAGTTAAGGTTCTCTCTTTTGCTTAGTATGTTTAGATGTACAGATTTTAGTGGGTTTATTCTATGTTCTATGTTTATATGAGTGAGTATATACCATGCGTGTCTTTTTGCTTCTGGGACAACTCACTCAGGATGATCCTTTCCAGCTCCCACCATTTACTTGCAAATTTCATGGTTTCCTTATTTTTCATTGCTGAGTAATATTCCATTGTATAGATGTACCACAGTTTCTGCATCCATTCTTCAGTTGAGGGGCATCTGGGCTGTTTCCAGCTTCTGGCTATTACAAAAGCTGCAACAAACATGGTTGAGCAAATGTCCTTATTGTGTACTTGAGCCTCTTTTGGGTATATGTGTAGGAGTGGTATGGCTGGATCTTGAGGAAGCGCTATTCCTAGTTGTCTTAGAAAGCGCCAGATTGATTTCCAGAGTGGTTGTACAAGTTTACACTCCCACCAGCAGTGGAGAAGGGTTCTCCTTTCTCCACAACCTCTCCAGCATGTGTTGTCACTTGAGTTTTTGATCTTGGCCATTCTGATGGGTGTAAGGTGAAATCTCAGGGTTGTTTTGATTTGCATTTCCCTAATGGCTAATGAGGTTGAGCATTTCTTTAAGTGCTTCTCTGCCATTCGATATTCTTCTACAGAGAATTCTCTGTTTAGCTCTGTTCCCCAATTTTTAAGTGGATTACTTGGTTTGCTGCTTTTCAGCTTATTTAGTTCTTTATATATACTGGATATGAGTCCTCTGTCAGATAAAGGGTTGGTGATGATTGTTTCCCAATCTGTAGGCAATCACTTTGTTTTGATGACGGTGTCCTTTGCTTTACAGAAGCTTTTCAATTTCATGAGGTCCCATTTATTGATTGTTGCTCTGAGAGCCTGTGCTGTTGGTGTTCTGTTCAGGAAGTTTTCTCCTGTACCAATGAGTTCTAGGGTATTCCCCACTTGTTTTTCTAGCCGATTTAATGTGTCTGGTTTTATGTTGAGGTCTTTGATCCACTTGGACTTCAGTTTTGTGCAGGGTGATAACTATGGATCTATTTTCCTTTTTCTACATGTAGACATCCAGTTAGACCAGCACCATTTGTTGAAGATGCTATCTTTTTTTCATTATATGGTTTTGGCATCTTTGTCAAAAATCAGGTGTCCATAAGTGTGTGGGTTTTTTTCTGGGTCTTCTGTTCATTTCCATTGATCCACTATTCTGTTTCTATGCCAGTACCATGCAGTTTGTCAGACTGTTCTCTATAGTACAGCTTGAGATCAGAGATGGAGATACCTCCTGAAGATCTTTTATTGTAAGGGATTGTTTTAGCAATTCTTGGTTTCTTGTTATTTCATACCAAGTTGAGAATTTTTCTTTCCAGGTCTGTAAAGAATTGTGTTGGCAATTTGAGGGGAATTGCATTAAATCTGTAGATTGCTTCTGGTAAGATGGCCATTTTTACTATGTTAATCCTGCCAAGCCATGAGCATGGGAGATCTTTCCATCTTCTCATATCTTCTTCTAATTCTTTCTTCAGAGACATGAAATTTTTTTCTTACAAGTCTTTGACTTGCTTGGTTAGGGTTACACCAAGGTACTTCATGTCATTTGTGGCTATTGTGAAGGTTGTTGTTTCTCTAATTTCTTTCTCAGCCCTTTTGTCTTTTGTATATAGGAGGGCTACTGAGTTTTTTTTAGTTAATTTTGTATCTGGCCACTTTGCTGAAGGTGTTTATCAGCTGTAGGAGTTCCCTGGTAGAGTTTTTGGGGTCACTCACGTATACTGTCATATCATCTGCAAATAGTGATAATTTGACTTCTTCCTTTCCCATCTGTATCCCCTTGATCTCCTTCAACTGTCTTATTGCTCTAGCAAGGACTTCCAGCACTATGTTGAAGAGATATGGGGAGAGTGGGCAGCATTTTCTTGTCCCTGATTTCAGTGATATTGCTTTAAGTTTCTCACCGATCAGTTTGATGTTGGCTATAGGCTTGGTGTATATTGCCTTTACTATGTTTAGATATGTGCCTTGTATGTCTGATCTCTCCAAAACTTTAAACATGAATGGATGTTGGATTTTGTCAAATGCTTTTTCAGCATCTAGGGAGATTATCTTTCAATTTGTTAATATGGTGGATCACATTGATGGATTTCCGTATATTGAACCACCCCTGCATACCTGCGATGAAGCCTACTTGGTCATAGGGATAATATCTTTGATGTGTTCTTGTATTCGGTTTGCAAGTATTTTGTTAAGTATTTTTGCATCAATGTTCACAAGGGAGATTGGCCTGAAATTCTCTTTCTTTGTTGAGTCTTTGTGAGGTTTAGGTACCAAGGTGACTGTGGCTTCATAGAATGAGTTTGGTAATGTTCCTTCTGTTTCTATTTTGTGGAACAGTTTGAAAAGAATTGGGAGTTAGCTCTTCTTTGAAGGTCTGGTAGAATTCTGCGCTGAGGTCAGCTGGTCCTGGGCTTTTTTTGGATGGGAGAATTTTGATGACCTCTTCTATTTCTTTGGGGGATATAGGACTATTTAGTTGATTTACCTGGTCCTGATTCAGCTTTGGTAATTCAAATCGATCAAGAAAATTGTCCATTTCATTTAGATTTTCAAATTTTGTGTCATATAGACTTTTGAAGTAAGTCCTAATGATTGTTTGGATTTCCTCAGTATCTGTAGTTATGTCCCCCTTTTCATTTCTGATTTTCTTGATTTGGGTGGTATCTCTCTGCCTTTTAGTTAGCTTGGCTAAGGGTTTGTCTATCTTGTTGATTTTCTCAAAGAACCAGCTCTTGGTTTCATTGATTTCTTGAATTGTTTTATTTGTTTCTAATTGATTGATTTCAGCCCTGAGTTTGATTATTTCCAACCATCTACTCCTTTTTGGTGTGTCTGCATCTTCTTTTTCTAGGGTTTTTAGGTGGGCCATTACGTTGCTTGAATGAGCTGTCTCGAATTCCTTCTTGAAGGCACTTAGTGCTATGAACTTTCTTCTTAGCACTGCCTTCATTGTGTCCCACAAGTTTGGGTACGTTGTGTCTTCATTTTCATTGAGTTCTGGGAAGACTTTAATTTCTTTCTTTATTTCTTCCCTGACCCAGCTGTCATTTAGTAACACGTTGTTCAGTTTCCATGTGTGTGTAGGCTTTTTGCTATTTCTGTTATTGTTGAGGTCCAGCTTTATTCCATGGTGATCAGACAAGATACAAGGGATTATTTCAATCTATTTGTATCTGTTGAGGCTTGCTTTGTGACCAACTATATGGTCTATTTTGGAGAAGGTTCCATAAGGTGCTGAAAAGAAGGTAAATTCTTTTGTGTTGGGGTGTAAGGTTCTGTAAATGTCTATGAGGTCCATTTGATTCATGAGCTCTGTCAGAGATATTGTTTCTTTATTTAATTTCTGTTTTGTTGATCTGTCCTTTGTTGAGAGTGGGGTGTTGAAGTCTCCCACTATCAATTTGTGTGAATCTATATGTGGTTTAAATTTTATCAATTAAATTTATTTCTTTTACAAATGTGGGTGCTCTTGAGTTTGGGGCATAGGTGTTCAGGATTGTGATGTCTTCCTGGTGGAATTTTCCCTTAATGAGTATGAAGTGTCCTTCCCCATCTCTTTTTACTAATTTTCGTTGAAAGTCTATTTTATCAGGTATTAGAATGGCTACTCCTGCTTGTTTCTTGGGTCCATTTGCTTGGAAAGTCGTCTTCCAACCTTTTACCCTCAGGTAATGTCTGTCTTTGTGCCTTAGGTGTGTTTATTATATGCAACAGATTGCTGGGTTTTGTTAACGGATCCATTCTGTTAATCTGTGTCTTTTTACAGGAGAGTTGAGTCCATTGATGTTGAGAGAGATTAATGACCAGTGGCTGTTAGATCCTTTGATATTGATGTTGGCTGTGGTCATAAGGTTGTGTGCTTGGTTGCTTTTTGTTTTAGTGTAGTAAGGTTAATTATTTCCAGTGTTTTCTTGACAGAAGCTATTTTTCTTGGGTTGTATTTTCCCTTCCAGTCTGTTCTATAATGCTGGATTTGTATGTAGGTATTGTTGAAATTTGTTATTGTCACTGAATTTTTTTTTCTCCATGTATGCGGACTGAGAGTTTTGCTGGGTATAGTAGCCTGCGCTGACATCTGTGTTCTCTTAGGGTCTGCATGATAACCGTCCAGGTCCTTCTGGCTTTCATAGTGTCTGTTGAAAAGTCAGGTGTGATTCTAATGGGTTTGCCATTATATGTTACTTGGTCTTTTTCCCTTGCAGCTTTTAGTATTTTTTCTTTGTTCTGTATACTTACTGTTTTGATTATTATGTGGCGAGAGGATTTTCTTTTCTGGTCAAATTTGTTGGGTATTCTGTAGGCCTCATGTATTCTTAATGGCCTCTCCTTTAACTTGGGTAAATTTTCTTCAATGAATTTGTTGAAAATATTTTCTGGGCCTTGGAGAAAGGAATCTTCTTTTTCCTCTATACCTATTATTCTTAGGTTTTGTTTTTTCATATTGTCTTGGATTTCTTGGAAGGTCTGTGTCAGGAATTTTTTGGACTTAACATTTTCTTTGACATATATATCAATTTCTTCCATTGTATCTTCTACCCTTGAGATTCTTTCTTCCATCTCCTGTAGTCTGTTAGTTATGCTTACCTCTGTAGTTCCTGTTTTCTTCCCTAGATTCTTCCTCTCCATTATTTCCTCTTTTTGTGTTTTTTTTTTAATTTTTCCAGTTCTATCTTCAGTTCTTGATTTGTTTTGTTTACTTCCTTCACCTGTCTGATTGTATTTTCCTCTTTTTCTTTTAGTTCCTTCAAATCTGTTCCTTTTACTTCTTTCAGTGATTTAATTTTTTCTTCTCTGAAGGCCACAAGCTGTTTGGCTGCATCTTCCTGTATTTCTTCATGGATGGCCATAATCTGCTTGTCTTTAGCTTCCTCCATTTCTTTATGGATAGCCATGATCTGTTTGGTTTTATCTTCCTCTAATTCTTTACGTATTTTATTTGTTTCCTCTATTATTCTCTTCATCAGCATAGATGTAAGGTCATCTTCTTGATTTCTTTTATGCTGTGCTGTCCAGGGCTGTTTGCCCCTGGATGGCTGGGTTCTGGAGATGCCACATTGCTCTGTTTATGTTGGTTGAGCTTTTATGCTGACCTCTATCCATTGGGCTGTTTTAGGTGTTGGCTGTTAGTTTCTGTGCTTCCTGGAGTCCTGAGGTATGGAGAATCCCTTAGGCCGGAAGATGATTTTTCCTGAAGGAGTCCTCCTCTGATTTTTGTTTATGGTCGCTGTATGGACAGTGTTTCTCAGGAGTTCCCACTGCTCACCTCAGGTGTATAGCCCTGAGTAGTAGCTGTGGTCTTTGTTAGGCAGGGGGGGCTCTCCTCTTACCCATACAAGTTCTCAGGATAGCTGCCCCACTGCTGGGTTTCTCGTTATAAATATAGTGAGCTGCTGATGTTGTTACAGTTTTCCAGATACACTCTTCTTGAAGAACCTGCTGATTCCCTAGCTGTGGGGTTTTCTCCCAACAGGGAAACTCAGTCTGTTATCCTGGGCCACACAGTTCTGTCTGGGAAAGTGAGAGGAGCGCCCAGCAAGTATCTGGGCCAGAGGCTGAGTGCTCTGCTCTGGGCCTAGAGAATGTGCACCTAGGTTGAGTTGGCACCTGGGGGGCGCCGCTCTGTTCTGGAGGCTGGGTGCCTCGGTCTGGACCAGAAGCTGTGTGTCCCTGTCTGGGATGTCGGCTGCAGGCACTGTTCTGGTCTGGAAGCTGTGGGTGCAGCCCTCTTGAAGGATCAGGGGTTCCCACAGTTGTGTCAGTCTAGCTAGGGATAACTGGTTGATCCTTGGCACAGTATCTGAGGGCTGCTGTAATGGCTTTCTGGCTTTTGTAGGTCTGAGGATGCAGCTGTGTGCCCCAGTGCAGCTTAGCCACTCAATAATGGTGGCTAAGCATAGCGCTCCTGCCTGCAGTAGAAGGCTAGAGCCTAGAGTCTGTGTGACTCCAGAGAGTCTTTTGGGGCTGGGTGTCCTGAGCGTTAGACCTGATGATCCCCCTGCCTGGGGTTTCCTCCTGCCAGGAACACCCAGTCTTTGCTTTGGGGACCGCCATTCTGTCTGGCATGGCGGCGAGTAGAACCCACAGGATCAGATGCCCGCCCATGGCTCTGCCTTTCTGGCTGTTGGGAGCCTGGACGTCTGCCTAAACTGGGTAATATTTCCGATACCTTTTTGGGGAGGTGGTATCAGCTGAGTGCTCTGAGATCAGACGAGCCGTTTCCCTCTATGTGGTTTTGCACCCAAAGGTGAAACTGAGTCCCTGGTTCCCCTGGGGCCCACAGTTCTATCTGAGGCATGGCGAATCAGGCATGCAGGCAGGGCTCTGTGCTGGCGACTGGGTCCCTGGCTCTGGCTCCGGGCTGGCTCCTGGGGCGCCCGCGTAACCCGAGTCTTTTCCAAGGGATGTCTGGATGACCTAAGGACGGTCCCAATTGTTTCCTGAACCATGGGGTTATCTCTCGACTGGAAAATCCAGTCTGTGATGTTGTGGGCCCACAGTTCAGTCTGGAACAGTGACCAGATCACGCTGGAGTGTAGCTCTGGGCTGGAGACCAAGCACCTGGCAGAACTGGGATCTCTTCCGTGGTTTAGCCAGGTGAGTTAAAGCTGATTGAATCCCCCACCGTGGGGTATCCTCTCACCTGGGAAACACAATCACTTGTGTTTTATGGCCACGAGTTCTGCTTGCTGGTCACTGTGCTAATCCTGCTGTGCTGCTGTTCAGAATGAGCATCCTCCAGGCGCCGCCCTCTTGCCCTGCCTCTCTAGGGTTTCTTTTTTTTTTCATCATTATTTTTTTTTAATTTCTCTCTGTTCTTTTTTAATTTTTTTTAATTTTTTATTAATTACACTTTATTCATTTTGTATCCCCCCATAAGCCCCTCCCTGCTCCCCTCCCGATCCCACCCTCCCTCCCTTTTCTGCATGCATGCCACTCCCCAAGTCCACTGATAGGGGAGGTTCTCCTCTTCTTTCTGATCTTAGTCTATCAGTTCTCATCAAAAGTGGCTTCATTGTCCTCTACTGTGGCCTGGTAAGGCTGCTCTACCCTCAGGGGGAGGTGATCAATGAGCAGGCCAATCAGATTATGTCAGAGGCAGTCCCTCTTCTCATTACTATCTAACCCACTTGGACACTGAACTGCCATGGGCTACATCTGTGCAGGGGTTCTAGGTTATCTCCACGAATAGTCCTTGGTTGGAGTATGAGTCTCTGGGAAGTTCCTTGTGTTCAAATTATCTTGTTCTGTTGCTCTCCTTGTGGAGTTCCCATCCCCTCCAGCTCTTACTATTTCCCACTTCAGAAGAAAAAGAAAATAGGAAACAACCTCAGAACCTGCTACAGAGGGCCTCTGAAAGCCAGAAGAAAATAGGAAACAACCTTGGAACCTGCCACAGAGGGCCTCTGAAAGCCTCTACAGTATAGACTGTCAAAGCAGATGCTGAGCCTGATGGCCAACTGATGGGCAGATTGAATTGAATTTTATGTAAGAAGTGGGAAATAGGGTTTCTTTTTTTAAACTTTTATTAATTACACTTTATTCACTTTGTTTCCCCCCCATAAGCCCCTCCTTCATCCCCTCCCAATCCCACCCTTCCTTTCCCTTATTCACGCATGCCCCTCCCCTAGTCCAGTGTTAGGGGAGGTCCTCCTATCCTTCCTTCTGATCTTAGTCTAGCAGATCTCATCAGGAGTGACTGCATTTGGTTTTCAACACAGGGTTGCTCTGTGTAGCCTTGGTTGCTCTGGATACACTGAGATTGGCCTGCTTCTGCCTCCCCAAGTGCTGGGATAAAGGCATGCACCCCCACACCTGACTCCTCTCATTCTTTGTATGTTTTTAGTTGAACAGTTACTCATGTATGGGGAGAAATCCTGACGGCAAGATCTTTACCTCATGTACATGTAGGTTTATATCCTTTACATTGCTTCATGGCTAGTCTGAGTTACTAATCATGCTTTATTTAAAACACCCTTACAGTCATTGGTAAATAGGTCATCATGGTTAAAATTGTGGTGGTTTTCTTCAAACCTTCAGCTTTTATTTTGTATACCTCCCCATTCTTCTACAGTCCTTTTCTATCATTTATATGCAATTAAATAGAAAAATAAACCTTTACATTTCTTACTGCTATAAAATGTTTTTAATTTTATCTAAATAGTGTGGGTATATATGTGTATGTGTGTGTATATATATATATATATATATATTCATGAAATAATATATAAAAGATAATTTTTTAGAGTTAAAATGGAGTGATTACAAATATTAACATTTGCATCTTTTGTTCTATCACATTTCAATTTTCAGTGCGTGTACAAAAAATCGGAATAGCCCGGATATTGTGATAAATGTCTATAATCAGAATACCAGGCAATGTGAAGCAGGGAGATCGTTTATTAAAAAGTAACCCAAGGTGCATAATCATTTAATATCTGGAAAATATTCTAAAAGTGTAGGTATGTAGTAAGTGAGGTTAGAGCATGTAGAAAACAAGGCAAATCAGAAATTGTATAAGTTCGTTATTACTACATGTCTGCTCAGAGTAGAGCATTTAGACTGTTGTCTTTTCTGCTAACTAAATAATTGATTTTTCTGCCATCACATTTAGAGAGCTCATTCTTCTCTTGGAGCTATCTAATGGGACTTACTTTGTACCTAATCTTTCCAAGCACATTTCAGTAGCCAAATTATCTTATAATGATAATTTTCTGTTACCTTCATGCCACTATCTTTTGAGCAATTTTATATTGACATTTTGATGATGGTTAATGAGCCCATAGTTTTACACCCTCAGTTTATATTTTGTATTTAGGATTTTTTTATTATTCATCCTCACCATTTCATTTACTATAAAAATACTGTTGAATTTGTCTCATAAAGCACTTCAAAATTTAATTAAAACAAATAATTTTGTCAATGACTATTGCCAAAATTTATGCCTCTATAAAATTTTCTAATAGTTATGTATATAATTTGTTCCAACTTTGTGTCAGAATTATCACATTTTTAATAATATTATATGTTTTGTTTCTAAAGTTATAACATATATTATGTTTTACTAATAAATGTATTAATTTTATTTTAATAAAAAAGAAAAGAAAAAAGTAAACAAGGCAAGGAATGTAAAAGCCTTGGTCATAAGGATGTAATAAAGACTTTTGAAACCTATTTATGAAGCATGACTTATTTTTGTATTATTTATGTAGCCGTCATATTTTTGTGACATAGGAGATATCGTATGAATTTGTTAAGAAGGTGTAGAAAAACTAAGTTACTTGGATGGTCACATAGTAAGTGCAGGATTCTTGTGTTTACTGTATATTTTTATAAGGAGAACTGATTTAATTGATTATCATTTCTTTTGAAGGAAATACAAACCCAGAGAATATAATTGTTTTTGTTAGTTGTCCTTGGTCTTGTAGAGTTCAGAAATTCGCTATGAACTACTAGAGATGCTTTGGGGGTTCTGGGGCTAAATTTTGCACCACCATACTTGGCTGAAGAAAAATATTGATTACTGTAGAGACTCCCAGCCTAGGCAGCCTCAAGCATACACAAAAACTGCAGACAATTGAGAAATGTTGAGTGTGGGAAGAATGATCTTTTTCGAGGAGGAACGCACTAATTGGAGGTGCAGCACCAGATGGTCAGCCCTGGAGGCATGCATTTGGGGAGCATTGTAGAGACTGAGCTGGTTATATTTAATGATATATATGTATCTACATATACACATATGCATATAAAAGCAATTGATGAAAGGGGAGACCATAGAATTGGAGGAGGGCAGTAAGGAGACTATAAGAAAATTTAGAAAGAGGGAAGAAGGATAAGGAAGAAATAATATAAATATATTATGATCTCAAAAATAAGATAAAAATTAATTATTTCATGAATCAGATTGTGAAAGGGGAAAGCTTTTGAGGAATGGGAAGTTGAACAGTGTATTAACAAAAAGTATAAAATTTAGTAATTTAAATTTCTATTGTTTTTGATCTTCATCACTTAGATTCATTCTTTTCTCATATGATCACATTCGAATGTTAGTATCTATTGGGGATAAAAAGAGGGAATGAAAACCAAGCAGCTATCATTACAAAATATTATTTAAATTGTACTTGTGGTTTAATTCAACTGACCCAAATCAGGAATGAGGCCCAGGGAGCTTCAGAAGATACTGGTAATGATGAAATTTCCAGTTGGAACATGGATTGGGGAAATAAGTCGTTCACATCTCCTTTTAGGTCAGATGCTATGAGCAGGAGAGAAAGTTCTGCAAGTGAAAGTGTTTGTCCTGAATCCCAATGACCTGAGTTCTATAATTAGAACCCATTTCTAAAATTTCTAAAAAAAAAATTCACACTCATAATTTTCATTTAGCATCATTTAGTAGGTTTTCAAAAGTGGCATAGATGAATATGAGTCAACTAGTCCTTCAAATCACAAAACTATCATTATAATAGCTTCCTGGTTTGATGATATATGGAGTCTAAAGAGACAGCAAAATAATGGGATGCATCCACAGTGGAGATTTGCCTGAACTCATAACTGACATCTAGACCCAGTAAACAAAACTTATTTTCCTTATGTCGTAGAAGTTTTAATCAGGAGAGAAACAGAGTCTACACTGACTTGTGCAATGTTTTATGTACAACTGCTTTAAATGAGTGTTGAAAGGTGTGCCTTCTTCTGAGTATGATGTGCCTTTGGAGTTCTCTTTCTGTTATATCTCCCTGGGGAGTCTGAGATGTAGCAATGAGGAATTCTCAGGCATTTTATAATTCAAGCTTGTTTTCCAGAAATGGAATTATATAGCAGATTTCTGTAATCTAATTGCTTCCAGAAAATTCTACTTATAGTAATCAAACCTAAGAATCAATTCCTGAAATAACATTAAAAACTACACTTTCTTATTAGTTCTTTGGCTTCTGTGTTTCAAACTTATGAGAAATTGGTTCTAATGAATCCATTTGCATCCACAAGGCATCCAAAATGTCCATTTATTTAAAATATAATTACATATGTGTGTGTAGAAATGTATATATAGGAATATATATTTACATACTTAGGAATATATGTGTTTATATGAATATATATTCAGCCTGTACTTATATACTTAGGAATATATACGTATATACATGAATATATTCACATACACATATATGTAAGTACAACTTGCTCAGCCAATATTACCTGCATAGGATCTCTGGTTTGACCACTTGTATTGGATAATCAATTAGGTACTCTTCTCTGGGTAGAATACTTGTACTGATTTCAGCATTCCTGAACTTCCTATTGATGTTTTTGTCTAGGATTGGGAGGCTTCTTTTCATAAGAGCTTGTGCACTGTTGTGCTTTTCCAGATTTGTCTCAACAGACATACTGATGAAAATTCATGGGTATAGATACTCTGAGTCTTCCAGAAGACAATCTCTCTCTCTCTTTCTCTCTCTCTCTCTCTCTCTCTCTCTCTCTCTCTCTCTCTCACACACACACACACACACACACAACTAAACAAAACATTTTTTTTTCCTGAAGATTTAACTTACAGTCTCTAACTAGAACTCACAATAAGGTGCCTCTGAGAAACTCTGACTGAGAATAACACCTGGAATTTAGAGCTGAGCAGTTTTTCCATAACTACTGAGAGATAACATTATTAGATTCATTTTCATTGTTTCTATAGGCATACCTTAATGAGAATTACTAGTCATTTAGCATGTAATGGTGTCTGATTTTTGACTTCTTATCCAATACTACATATTTAAGTGGTGTGTGGGTGTTCATCTATGTCAATGGCAACTTAGAATGTTTTTAATAAATAGCATGTAGCTTATAGTATGTGGCATATATTATTCATCAGTGTATTGAAATGGAAGTGGTAGAAGAGATGAAGCAGGACTGGAGCCTACCACAGATGTCCAACCAGCAGGGGATCAAAGCAGATGCAGAGACTCACAGGCAAACTCATGCTTATTGCTGATTTAATCACAGCAGATAAAAAGTTGAAACAACCTATGTATCTTTCCACACACTAATGAATAATGATACTGTGGTACATATACACTGTGGTATAGTATTAAGCAGCAAAGAAAAATAAAATTTACAGGTAGGATAGATGGAACTATGCTCTTACTCAGCATAAAAACTAAAATGTGTGAGTTTAACTCATCAGGAAAAAATGTCCCATTTGTGAAATAGTGACACTACTATTGTGTTTTGCTCCCTAAGAGGGTATACACATGAAGAGATATACAATTGGCTCTAACTCGAGCTCCAGGGTATCTGAGGTCTCTGAGATCCTTGAGTACCAGAACTCATTTGAATATATCTTCCCACCACATAATAATTAAAATTTAAAGTAATCTTTAATCCCTAATCAGGGGACTAGGGAAAGGGCATAGAGGGAGTAGAGAGAGGGTAGGTGGAACTGGGAAGAGACAAGGGAGGGGGCTACAGTGGGAATACAAAGTGAATGCATTGTAATAATCAAGCAAAGAAATAAATGGAATTTTTAATAATTACATATTTTAAAAGATACACTATAAAAAATTAAAAATCAACCAAAGAAATTTGACTTTTTAGACATGTATCTATGTATGGAAGTGAGAAATATCACTTCACCAAATATATACTATTTGTCACATTGTTTTCTGTCACTAGTGCTAAGCTGTTGTCTACTTAGTAACTCAGACTGGAATATTTCATTAGCAGAGCAGCTGCTTTGTATGCAAAGATCTGCACTCAATCTGCAGCACTGGAGAGAAAGAGAGAGAGAAAGAGATAAAGATACTCACAGACAGAGAGAGGCACAGAGAGAGACAGAGAGACAGAGTGAGAGAATACAAAGGAATGAAAACAATGTATTACTATTAGCTGAATTTCCATGACTTGCACAAAGTACCTGAAAGAGGGGACAATATTTAGTCATCTTTAACTCTGAAAGTCTGAGTTGTCAGCGCACTATCACATCGTCTCTGCCATGTGTCTGCGTCAGGGCAGAGCACCCTGACAGTGGTGTCATGGAAGAGTAAAAGTGATCATCTCACAGAAACAAGTAGAGAAGGAACAAAGGAAAAAGGCAATGCACACCTTTCAAAGGCATTTATTTCCACTTTGATGTTCTTCCTCCAACCAGCTCCCATTGCCTAAGATCCACTGAATTATTAATCTATTAGCATTCTCAGGATCCACTTAATTCTCAGTAATGCAATCAGTCATGAGCCTTTGGTGCCATTTAATGTCCAGATCATAACATGTCACCATCTTCAACCTCAGCAGGTGAGAAGTGCATGCAATGGAAATTCAGAAGTCATAATTTTGTGTTCAAGCTCCCTTCAGGCAGATTGCTAGTATGTAGTAATTGTACTCAATGTGAAAAGAACATGTATTTTCCTAGAAGAAAAGTCTATTTGTAAGTCTATTGGTTGTTGACACACAGTGTTCGTCTAAGTTATAATTTGTTCACATTTTTGTAAGCAGAAAGGAATGTTTCTAAACATGCCTCCTCCTCCTGGGTGGTATCAGACTGCAACAGAAAAAAAAATGTTGGCAGATAAGGGAAGAATCAAACTAGTTTGAAAGCCCTAATATCTTGTGTATTTCTTCAGAATAAATTTTTATTGAGAAAATTATTGCGTAATAAATTTTAGTCAATGTATCTACACATGGAAACATATTTGACAAAAATTGTTCAGAGTAAGAAATAGAAATTTGGTGTGTTTACTAATTGAAAGAACTTAAAACTTAGTAGACATGAATGTAGGTAAAATTAAACCCTGTAGAACTGACATGTGCCACTGTCATTTGACTACACGGATATTCTCAATTTTTGGTTATTAATTTATGTAAATTATAATTTTTAAATTTATTTATTATTCTCTTATAAAACCACAGTTTACCCTCCCTCTAATCCTCCCAGTCTGCATCCATCACTTGGCCTCTCCTCAAGAACCACCCTTCTAGAGTTTCCAGTCAGAGAAGAGTAGGCCTCTCAGGGATATCCACTGAACAGGGAAAACAAGTTACGCTAAGGCTAGGCACACACCCTCAAATCAAGACTGGACAAGGCAACCAACTATGGAAAATAAAAGGGTTCCAAGAGTAGGCAAAAGAGTCAGAGATACCCCCACTCCCACTGTTAGGAGTCCCACAAGAACACCAAGCTACACAACTATAACATATATTCAAAGGACATAGCTCAAAACCAGATAGGCTCCTTAACTATTGCTTCAGTATCTGTGAACCCATAGGAGCCCTGCTTAGTTGATTCTATAGGCCTTGTTTTTATAATGTTCTTGAGCCCTCCATCTCTCACAGTCCTTGTTCTCCCTCTTCCACAGGGTTTTCATAGCTCTGCCTAATATCTGATAAATTAAACTATTTAAATGAGCTTTGTTCACCAAAATTGTATGGCCAGTCTCACAATTTTCTTTTCTATTTTCAAGTTTGCTTTGATTTTGAGGAATTACTAAAAAACAAAGCTGACTCAATTGTCTCACAATTACTTCTTGTATTTTTTTTTTTTTGTCAGAGATAAGATTAGTGATACTTCATGGGGCTTGGCTAGACTCTGACTCCAACTATTACAATGTTGAGTTCTAGACATTAGTGTGGGGTGTGTGTGTGTATGTGTGTGTGTGTGTGTGTGTAAGAGACAGGGGCCATTCACATACAGCAGTGCATATGAAGAGGCTAGAAAACAAAGTTGTGAGGTTCATTCTCTTTTTCCACATGTAAGAGGATTTCAAGAATTCAATCAACACAGGTTGTCAGGCTTCCAGGGCAAGAAACTTTAGCCCTGAGCCATCTCACCAGCCCAGACATTAGTTTCTTTACATATTGAGACTTACGACTGAACTTGATCATGGGCCCCTCACAGCTGTGATGTAACACCATCCTAATTTGTTTTAAACAACAGAGCCCATAGAATGCATACATAGAAAGTGTAGGGTATTGTGCTTGAAAGAAGAAAGATGATGGCGAACATCTGCTAGACACAGATCTGAGGAAACTACAGAAGATGGATAGTGTCTGCTCAGTTATTCAATTCCACCTACTCGATAGGAGAGAAATGTGAAAATCATCAAAAGGAAGACATTCTATTACGGGGATAAGTTTGACAGAAGTTAGTCATTGTTGGCAATACTATTACACATGAAATCATGTGTGTAGATGTCCTTTCCCAAAGGAGAAAAAATACAGTGAAAGACTTCCCAAAATTTCTTTAGACTTGGTTAGCTGTCTGGATTGCAAGTACCAGCCAACAGAGACACAGTTTCTCATGATGTTGCCATAAAATTCCATCATTGTTTTTATAAAATTATGTCACAAAGAGCTAGCGTTTCTCATCAGTGGGAGATTTTGGCGTCACTGAAAAATAGTGTCTATTTCTGTGACACAACTAATTACTTTGTTCAGGGTCATAACAGACCTTCAGAATTTCAGAAATGCGTGACTGGTTACATGCTAAAAGCCTTTACTTATTTTCAAAATAATCTTAAATAGTAGTGTCTTATCTTTGCAGTGATTGATAATTTGTGTCAGATACTTTCTTATGGGTAATGGCGCTATCCTAAACTAAGTAATTTCTGAAAACAAATATCTCTTGATAATAAAAAAAAGTACCCAAAGTGTCAAATCCCCATTTTGAATAATTCATATATTGACATATCTCTCTCTCTCTCTCTCTCTCTCTCTCTATATATATATATATATATATATATATATATATATATATATATATATATATATGTATATGTATATATGGGTGTAGTTCATGTTTCAGAAAATGAAAAGCATAGTGGTTAAGACCTACTGCTTAACAAACTTACACGTCACTTTAAGATTTTGCAGAACAACTTTTTTTATTATTTAATGTTATTTTTTTCTTATCAGTTACATTTTATTAACTCTGTATCCCAGCCGTGTCCCGATCCCTCATTCCCTCCCAGTCCCACCCTCCCTCCCTCATCTCCACCGTGTCCCTTTCCAAGTCCACTGATAGGGGGGACCTCCTCCCCATTCATCTGATCCTGTTTTATCAGGTATCTTCAGGACTGGCTGCAAAGCCCTCCTCTGTGGCCTAACAGGACTGCTCCTCCCTTGGGGGGTGGGGAGGTCAAAGAGCCAGTCATTGAGTTCCTGTTAGAAATAGTCCTTGAACAACTTTTAATTTCATACTAAACTCCTGTATCTCAAGCCCACAGATACTTTACTAGTTCAATTCCCACTTTCCTCTTTTGGAGAAACTGGCAGATTGGCTAGTTTTCTACCAATTCTCTTGAACACATTAAGAAATATTCAACTAAAAAGAAGCATACAGTTCTACAACCAGGAAAAAGTAAGTAACAGACACATATAGCCATTTTAGAAATTTACCAGAATGTGCTCACATTGAGGGGTAAATAGAGATCTTTCCACTTAAACTGGAAAAAAACCTATACTTTTATTCACCTAACATATCTATTTTAGCTGTTGCACATACAGTGTTAAAATAGCAACAATGCTTTCTACCATCTATTTTTGCATACAACAATGTCCAGCCCCTTGCTGACCTCAGCCAGAATGCTTTGCATTTTCACCTGATGGTCTGCTCACTGTGACTCACTTAGCACTTCTGTAAGTTCAATAAATATATTCATGTGGGAATTGAACAGAAAGAGGGAAGAAAAAGCATATGTATGGTATCCAGATGCAATTTTGCTCCTATAGGATGACTAATATAGTCAAGGTTCAGACAATTTCACCTGGAAGACACCCAGACGCTTTGGAAACAGAGCCTGTTAGCAGGTAAAGTGAGCTTAAACTCTGACAGACCATACCCCACATGGGAGTTTTCTGTTCAATAGATACATTGATTTTGTTGTTATGGTCTCAGAAAGTCTGAGATCGCATGAGTACATATTTTCTTCTCCCTGTCATTTTAACTAGTTCTATGAGTTATTATAATAAAGCATTGGGAAACTACCAGGTAGCTGCTATTATTATCACCTTATTTTATATCTCAGTTCTCTCAAATGTCACATTCTTAGTCTGGCATTAATTTTCTGGCAAAAGTTTTACTCTCTCATTTTATAAATAGATTTTGTTGGAGGTGATCTAAAACTTCCAAAAATAATATATGAATGTTTTACATCTAGAAAAAGGCAAATGAATATAGACAAATAATTACAGATTATATTGAATATATGTCTGCATATAGTTAGAAGATAGATGATTGATAGATAAATAAAGAATGATATATTTAGAGAGAAATGATAAGAAAATACATTTGAGTTGGTATTTTCAGTCATGAAAATTCTCGATAAAAATAATGTCAGTAAAAGTAATGAGATACTGTGGTGATTTGAATAGGTGTGGTCCCCACAGACTCCTGTACATGACTGGCCTATAGGTTGTGACATTGTTGTAGTAGGTGTGGCTTTTTTGGAGGAACTATGTCACTGTGGGAATGAGGGTTTTGAGGTTTCCTATGTTCAAGGCTTGATCAGTGTAGCACACAGTATCCTTCTGCTGCTTCTGGATAAAGATGTAAAATGCTCAGCACCTTTTTAAACACCTTGATGCCCAGATGATGTCATGTTTTCCACTAAGATAATGAACTAAGCCTCTAAAACTATAAGCCAGCAAAGATTAAATGATTTCTTTTATAAGAGTTGAGACAAATTAAAGATGTGGACTACATAATCAATTCTTTTAGGAAACCACCCCAAAGAGAATGATATTAAACCACATGAACAAAATATTAATTGCAAAATATTAAAGGATTATTAAGGGACTATTTCAATTGTTAAGAAGTAAAATTCATGGATGGTGAGATGGTTCACTGAACAAGTTCTGTTTGTAATGCCTGTCCGAAGTTTTGTGTTTAATCTCTGTAACCCTCCATAAAAGGAAAGAATCGACTCTCAAAAGTTATCCTTTGTGACCTCTGACCACAAGTAAACCATGACATCTGCTCACTAGGAAGGGAAACATTTGGCTATGTAAAGTACTACATCTAAAAGGAAGATTGACTGAGTGGACTTTACATAAAAGTAGCCATTGCTTTAGTGTTGAACAGGGTGAAATTTACTCACCTTTTGCATCATTAAGGTCTAACAATGGAGGGAGTCGATTCTTGCCACGGTTATCATCTTTGTAAGCAGTTCAGCTCACTGATGACTTAAGAGAAATCAACATTCTCCTTTACATTTTTCTGGGATTGAATTATGTTCGGTGTATTTGTTTCTTGCTCTTATCCAAGTACAGGTATCCTCAGACAGAGGTGAGTATTCCTGTGGCTGGGTGACAAGGAGATTCTTTTTACAGCTTCACTGTTTTGCCCTAAGATTCCAGATCTGCAGAGCCACAAGACTTTATTTCAAGTTAAATGGGCTACAAGAAGAGCTGAGAGTCTTACAGTGTGTAAAAGTTTGGGTCCAGGGAAAAATGAACAGTTTATTAATTTTTCATTAAATAAAAAAGTTCAAGTCTTTAGTGTTGTATGAACCCACAGAGCTCTACAGGTAAAACAATACTTCAATCAGATTTCTCTGCTTTCCTAAAGCAACAGAATACAGTGTAGAGAAACATATAAGGTTGGGTAAAGAAGAAAATTATGGAATAAATATTTATTATGTACCCGAACTAGGTGTGTGTATAGCAGTATCTGTATTTCAACTTCCCTGTGTACATCAACTGCTATATTTTATAGCTGTTTTGGCAGAAAACTTAGTCAACGATCTCACAGGATCTATCATTTTGAGACTTGGTAATTATAAACAAATAGGTAAATGAGTCATGGAATATTAGATTTTTGTACTTTTGTGTGTTTGTACATGTGAATGGTTGCCCAAGTATGTATAGGTTACATGTGTGTAGATATGTATGTGTATGTATGTATGGAGGTTAGGACAACTTTAACCATTATTTCCTGGGAACATTGTCTAAAATATTTTTAGACTGACATCATGCCTACTTGGGAGATTTAAAGAAATAGATTAAAATATTAGTTTTAGGCTCCTATGTTTATACGGCAATCACTTTACTAACCACACTGTTCCCCCCACCCATAACCATGAGATTTTTTTTTTACAATAGGTGTAAAAAGGAGCTTTTATTTTTAATATATTCTATAGCATATATTACCATAGAGGGAAATAAGATGCAAGAATGGATGTGTGTGTGTGTGTGTGTGTAAAAGAGTAGTAACTTAAAGAAGATGCCACTCATTTAACAGCAAGCATGAAGCTTATGGAAGAGTTTGGAGAAGGAGTCTGAGAGGTAAAAATATATACTCATGTTTATAATTTCAAAATAAAGCCAAAAATTAAATTAAGAAAAAAAGAGTTGCCTTGGTCTTGGTGTCCTTCCACAGTGATGAAACCCTAAGACGGTTACCAATGAAGGAAATATTCATACAGGATGAAATGCTCCAATGTGTGTGTATATGTGTGTGTGTGTGTGTGTGTGTGTGTGTGTGTGCATGTGTGTATGTGTGTGTATAAAGGAAAGAGTAGAAAGAAGTGAACGGATGATTTCTCTTGTTAAAAATAAACTAATGAGAAACCATATAGTGTCTATAGAGGAGCCAATAGTGAGGCAGCTTTGCCATGTACATATGTATCACTGGCAATTACTGTTTCGTCTACAATTAGTAAGGTGGTATATTTTTCTCTGGCTATTTGACAAAATGGCAGCACATAATGCACAATTTTGAGCTTTTAGACCTTCCTTGTTATGTAAACTAAAATAGCCATAAAATGACATAAAAAGTCAACACTTTGTTGACTCTTTTAGATAGAAGATTTCCTTCCACTAGATTGTCATGTAAGCAGACACTCATTTCCTATTTATTGAGGATCTTTAACTTCTTTGTAAAAGGATCCTTTACCTCCTTTATGTTGGCCTAGTGAAATTAGGCCAAAACCACAAAGAGCTTGTTTCTGAGTTACCTTTATTCACCAGGAGTACATACTGTTATCACAATTGTCCATACACTATAAACAGGGCTATTTGTTTAAAAAAAAAAAAAAAAAAAAGGAAATCTTTCTCTTTTGTGAGGATCTCATTATGTAGATCATGCTAAATAGAATTTAGGGAAGAAGCTGCTTTCAAACACAGACCTTCCTCTGCTTTCATAGTATTGTGATTAAATTCATGTACCACCATGCCTGACACAGAACAATCCTTATAAAAAATATAAGAGCTAGGAAAAGGTTTTCAAAGTATTTGGCCTGAAAAAAAAAATATGTGGCTGACTTTCTATTGTTACTATTTTAATATCCTATGGTCATTTGTACAAAAAAAATATTCTCACATAAGAATAAATTCAGTCCATGAGCCATTGACTGTGCAAGTTAAAAATAATTTTAAAAACTGCCGCTTTAGGTAGACAGCACAAAATGCCATTGAGGACTCCAGATATTACACGTTCCTTCAGGGAGATGAAAGATTCCCTATCTGAACACAATTCATAGAACAGCATAAAGGCAGCCCCTAGGCAATCCAAACAAAAACTCTCTGAAACGGTCACATATTTCAAGAGTTGTCATGGATTGCTGAGAAAATGACAAAAAATCAATGCCAGAGTAAAAATGAGCTTCTTAAATGCCATGTTCTTTGATGTCTTAGAAAATACTCTGTAGAAAAGGATAATCAATATAGCAGCTATATCAAAGGCAAATCAAAGAGAGATTATAACTCTTCCAGGTAATAAGCAAAATTAATGTAACCCATTCTCTGTTTTATTAATGCTTGTTTTCTATATTCTATTTTTAATTTTTAGATTTCAATCATGTGTGTATTGGGTTTTTTGGGTGTGCATTTGTGTATATGACTGCAAGCATGTTGAGAGGCCAGAAGATGGTGTCGGAGCACCTGGGGCTGAAGTTTCAGGTAGTTGTGAATGTGCCCGATATTGGTGTTGGAACTTGCATGAACTTGGGTCTTCTGCAATAGCAGTATACATTCTTAACCATGGAAGCATTTGTTCTATCCCTGTTCCTTATAATTGAACTGTATGGAAGTTAAGTAACTTCACTGAGTAGTGTCAGATTTTGAACACAAATTCCTAAAAATATAATATATGGTTATTTACAAAAGACTACATATATTTCATTGTATGTCAGAATTTTAGTTTTGAATATGTAGATTACATAAAATATATCAACGTTTGGAAATAATTGTTTTTCATAGTATCTAAAATTTAGTTCAATGTTTTTCCACTTGGAAAGCATTTTTCTATTATCTGTTTCTATGTTTTTTTTTTTATGACTATTCACTGAAAGTCTGTTGCATTTTACTCCAGAACAAAAGGATAATGTTAGACTAAGAAAGTCATTGTAATGATGTTTGGGTTGCTGAGCAACTAAGTTAATAACAGGGTACCCATAGGATCATAAACATCTTACACATATACCAATCACACAATTGTTGGCCATCTCTACATCCTTGTGGAAAGAATGCAATATTTTGAGGCTCATACATCCCATGAGTCTCCAGATCTCTGCCCATTCCATAAAATAATTCTAATGGATATAATCTTCCAAGTCTCATCGTAGGAAATCATATCTTCTCTGATTTTAAAATGGGTAAGGTGTGTCAGGTCCAAAGGATCAAGTCAAACAATTATTCTATATTTCTTTTATATAATAGAAATTATTTGAGTTGGAGATCTGAACATTTTTTTGTAAATCATATTTCTGTCCTTAATTAATGGAGATGCACAGTCACTCTTGGTTGAGCTCACAGAAGCTCATATCTCATTGCACCATTTAATATTTATCATTTAGGAAATACCAACATTAAAAATGCAATGCTACCTGCAAATTTCACTATTTCCTTGTTTTTTTATTGCTGAGTAATAAAAATGTAATGCTAGAAACTGAAAAATGGAGAAAAGACAAAACAATAAGTAACAGTATCAATGCTTCATTTAAGTGATGCAAAGTTATTGCTTTATATAAGGATATCATGATTTGAAATTATAACCTACAGTGCTTAATAAGATATAAGATCTATTGTTTATGTGAGAAAACTAAACCTTATTGAATTTTTTTGGGAGCCACAATTCTTTTTTTTTATTTACTCATTTATTTATTTATTTATTTTTAATTTATTACAGTTTATTCACTTTGTATCACAGCTATATCCCCTTCCTTAATACCCTTCAAATCCCACCATCTCCCTCTTCTCCTCCCTTATCCCTCCCCCAGTCCATTGATAGCAGAGGTCCTCCTCTCCTTCCATGTGACCCTAGCCTATCAGGTCTCACCAGGAGTGGCTGCATTGTCCTCCTCTGTGATCTGGGAAGGCTGCCAACACGCCCTCCCAGATTGGAGGTGATCAAAGAGCCAGGCACTGAGTTCATATCAGAGAACTCCCTCCCCCCAACGGAGGAATTGATACAGATACCCCAACCAAGGACAATGCATGGGAGGACCTGAACTCAAACTCAGCTCAGATGTAGCCCATTGACTCAGTCTCAAAGTGGGTTCCCTAATAAGGGGAGCAGGAGCTGTGTCTGGCATGAATTCAAAACTCCTCTTTAAGCTGACTGACTAATTCAAAATGGCCTCTCTTGGTTTCTCGCTAAATTGTTCTGCTTGACTCTCATACTAACTTTGGCATTGTGTTCTAATCATCTGGCTCCTTATTCTCTGGCTATTCAATCTTCACCTGATCTTTCTACAGCTTGTCTTTCAGCTTCAGCTTGGTCTTTCTACAACCTGTCTCTGTAAAACTTTCCCCACCCCACCCCCACACCAAAACTGTCTCCTCTCTGAACTAAACTTACTAATGAACTCAACTCCACTGGATTGACTCTGACTTAATGGCACCGAACTCAATTCCGCTAAACTGAACTCAGCTGATGAACTACAGAACAAACTGAGCTTCCTCACTGCACGGACTCTGCACTGACTACCAACTGACTGACTCGGTGACTGAACGACTTCCATTCAACTGAGCTGCATCTCTCTGTACATTTCCAAACCCCAGTGTTGCTTGTTTAAAATTTCTCAACAGGCAATATCAGCAGAAATTAAAATATCCACTTGTGACATTTTTTCATGACTGTGTATAAATGTTTGTGTTAAAGTGGCAGAAATTAGAATATTCACTGGAGATACTTTTATTCATATGTGTGTATGCATGTGTGTATATTAATGCATATTAATTACAGATGTGGAGATTAGGAGATATGCTCAAGTGTGATCTCACCTATTACACTGTTTGAAACGTGGCTGAATATCTGCTCATCACTACTATGCATGCTTACTGGTGAGTGAGCTTTCAGGGGCTTTCCAAGTCTCTGTCTGCCATTTTCAGACAGGAATTATGGTACTGTAGACATGCTACTATGTTCAAATGGGTCTGAGAATTCAAATTTACATCTTTGTCCTCTTGCAACATTCACCTCACCCCCTAACTCATGTCTCCAATCTTCATGTTAAATTTAATAAACAAAATAGAAAACATTTTTACTGAATAGTTTAATTATAAAATAAACATTTCATACATAGCAAAAATAGAATCTCTACAATCACATGGTTTAGTCTAAATGTGTGCCTCCTTGTTAACTATGTTATGACCTTAGGTCATTTACATAATTTTCCCGTTTTCTTCACCCACAACATACATTCAATTAATATGACTATAATGTCATTTTATCTCATGTTTTATATACTTATGATGTTAATGATTCCAACACATGTTAAGAGCCTTCTGTGCATATTGGATAAATGAATACAAATACAACATAAGCCTGACCATCACAAGCTAAAACCCCTTTACAGAATTAATTGGATGTGGCCAATACTAAAGCTATCAGAAATGTTTTCCCTGAATTTCATCAAAATATTGTGTAGATTTAATTTTGCCTTTTGCCTGTAGTTACTTCAGAGCTTCACGACAAGTCTCCGTGAGAGTTGAGAATACCAGGCTTTTAGAAATCTTTATTGCTTTATTGAATCCAGAACATGAGACGCACGAGGACAGTCCCAAACGCTGCTACTTTTTCCACATAGTTAACACACCTTCTTGAGAGTCACAAGTTTGAATGCAGCCAGGCAGATGTAAATGCAGCATGAATTTTGTCATATTTCTGCTCTTAGACCTGGAACACTGCCAAACTATAAAATTAGTTTAGACATGACTGAAATGGGAAGCCACTCATGGGGACTATCCCTATTAACCTTCTCCCTTGAAACAAAGGTTGCAAAAATACTCAAATATTCAGATGAGAAATCTTACCCCTTCTTCTTAAAACAAAGTTTAAAGAAAAAGTCAGGCAACAGACAATCTAATTCCTGTTGATATCAACCATTCCCATTTGCAACCACCTATCATTAATAAATTTTCTATTTGTTTCCTAATTAGGAATGTAAAGACCTTAAAAATAAAAATTATTGTTTTTCAATATTAAATAAAGAAAAATATTTTTTAAAATATAATTTAGTTCAATGCCCTGCTGGGTACAGTGTTTCAGAGGCCCTCTGTGGTAGGATCCTGTCCTGATCCCTGTTTTCTCCTTCTTCCAATGTCCATCCCATTTGCCCTTTTGAAAGAGGATTGATCATCATACTCAGAGTCCTCCTTCTAACTTAGTTTCTTTAGGTGTGCAGATTTTAGTATGTTTATCCTTTGTTATATGTCTAATATCCACTATACCATGTGTGTCTTTCTGCTTCTGGGATACCTCACTCAGGATGCTCTTTTCCAGTTCGCACCATTTGCCAAAAAATCGGGGCACAGTGGTCTTTTCTGAGACTGATACCTCTACCAAGGACCATGCATGAAGATAACTTAGAATTCCTGCACAGATGTAACCCATGGTAGCTTAGTATCCAAGTAGGTTCCCTAGTAAGGGGAAGAGGAGCTGTCTTTGACATGAACTGGGAGCAGCCTTACCAGGCTACAGAGAAGGACAAGGCAGCCAGTCCTGATGAAACCTGATAGACTAAGGTCAGATGGAAGGGGAGGAAGACCTCCCCTATCAATGGACTAAGGGAAGGGCATGGAAAGAGAAGAGGGAGGGTGGGATTGGCAGGGAACTAGGGAGGGAACTAGAGCTGGGATACAAAGTAAATAAATTGTAATTAATAAAAAGTAAATTAATATATATATATATATAAATATTTATGTTTCCAATTTCTCCTATGTCTCCTTCCCATTCCTTTTAAATTCATCATTTCTCATTTATTGCTATACACACACACACACACACACAATACATTTAATATTGTTCATAGGAGTATGTGTTAAGGTTTGTCACAGGAATCAGGTGGTCTTACAAGAGACTTGTTCCTTGAGAAAACCCTCTCTCAGTAGTTATTGATTGCCATAAAGTAGATCTTCAAATGGGAGTTTTGTGAGATTTCCCTACCTCCATCGGCGTATCAGTTACCGTTGTTATTGTACTGGTGAATATATTTTTTGACTTCATGAGTATATGTTTCTTTCTTGTCACATCTAGAAGATGATAATTAAGCAGATGTCCTGATTTTCTGGGTCTTTAATCTTCTCCACTTCTGTGATATTACTTGACCTTTAGGTATAGAGGTTGTTTTCTACATATATCAACTTCGACTGCGAAACCCATAGTCAGTACTTCTCTTTGTTTTAACCAGTTAGAGATTTCTATAACAGGTTCTGATAGTTTTCTGCTTAAAGAATACATTTTCCAGCTTCCCTTATGAACTGTAGAAATCTGTCCCCCATAAGGGGACAGATCTAAATTCCTCTATAGGCATTTCGGCCATCTGCACATGTGGATGGTAAAACTACCCCATTGCAGTGAATAAACATGAACACACCTAAGCTCATACCAAGCCTTTTTTCCCCTACCTTCTGTTTCTCCACAGTCGCCTTTTAAATAATAAAATATATACCTACGAAACCCAGGATGGGAAATCTGAGCCAAATATTAACTTAAGTCCACACATGAACCAACCTCCCTGACTCTCAAATGCTCTGTGGCTTGGGCCTGAAACAGCAGGCAGTGTCACTCAGTTCTCTCAGTTAGGCTGTGTTGTTGTTGTTGTTGTTGTTGCTGTTTTTCCTCTTTGTCTCTGCCTTTTATCTGAATACCCTCACACAATGTGACCTAGGTGGGAAGTCAGGCTTCATCCAACCAGAACATGCATGCTACATTGAAAATTGCCAAGACAGGGTAATGCAGACCTAACTCAGAGGTATCTTCATCAGGTTTTGAGGGTCACTGCAGTTCCCTTAAGACCTTCTAAGTGTGAGAGATTTTTCTCTGGCTATGAGAAAGTGCAGTGGAGAATTCTAAATTCTAAATTCCCTACTGACTCACCACTCTATCAACTGAATGCTTTAACAACTTTCCACTGGTCCTGTGGCTACTTATCCCTGCAATTATATATGCTGGAGATGTACTTAAAGTTCCAGGCATGTTTGGTCTTTCCAAAACTTAGAGAACGCTCTAAATGACAGGATATTGATACCATCTTTGCCATGGTGAGGGTCCAACCATGAGTTCCAAATTCTCCATCCCAAGCTACACACATCTTCAGCCTGGCTTTGCACTAATCTAAAATGCTCCATTTGGGAGATGTCAGACTGTGTTCATTTTGTTCAGCCCTCAATCCAATCTGGCCTCAACATTCATTGGACAAATGGACATTGATAGGCCAAATTTAGAACTTTCAATTTCTTTTTATTCATCATTATTATTATTATTATTTACAATTTATTCACTTTGTATCCTGCTTGTAGACTCCTCTCTCATCTCCCCCCGGTCCCACTTTCCTTCCCACTTCCTCTCCCATCGCTCTTCCCTAGTCTAGGAAGAGTCCTCCTTTCCTACTGTCTCACCTAGCACATAAGGTGCCATAAAGGTTCCATGGATCTACTTCCTCTGTGTGCTGGCTAAGTGGCTCTACCAGGGAGAAGTGATCAAGGAGCAAGCAAACAACTTCATGTCAGAGATTTTCTCTTCTTCCCTTACATGGGGACCCACTCAGAGACTAAGCTCTCTATGGGCTAAATCTGAACAGGACAAAGAAAAAAAAAAAAAAAAAAAAAAGAAAAGAAAAGTTGGCCCCAGGGTTTCTGCAGAGATTAATGCATCTACCAAATACCATTCATAGAAAGAACCTAGACCCCTGCTTAATTTCTAATACCTAAAGTGATTTAGGTAACTCCATAACTTGGAATTGCAGTTTAGTCTGAGAACTCATCATTCTTTAAACACCCAGCTCATTGAAATCTTTCTTAAGGCTCTGGCTTACAACCATGATCAGAGACAGAACACTCTTTGTTTCTACTCAGCCTCCAAATTTGCATCTATTCCTAACTGTGGTAGCATAAAACCCCTTGTTATTTATTAATTAATTCAATTTAAGTCTTGGTCATAGGCTATTCCCTTCTTTGCTCCCAGTCCAACGCTCTCTCCTATATTCTCTTTCCCTTATTCCTCACAATAGGGGAGCCTCCTTCCCCTGCCAGACACCCCAGCTCATCTATTCACATGGTGACTGATTTTATCTTCCTCTCTGGTTACCATCAGGGAGAAGGGACAAAAAGGCAGGCTTTTGCCTTATGTCTCATTTACCTTATGCTTCCTGTCTACTTGTGTTTCTGCCTCTCCAAATATAAATATAAAAAATAAACTGCTGTGTATTTAACAGCTAAGAGATTAAAGCACTTGAGATTGTTTGCTCTCATCTACAGATACATGCACAAACTGATTATGGAAATGTAAATCACTTGCTTCAGTCTTACAGAGATTCAAATGTCTCTCATGTATAGATAATATTTTAAAAATATCATTTCAGAGATAGTCCCTGTTCTTATTACTGGGGAACCAACTTGGACACTGAGCTACCATGGGCTACATCTGTGTAGAGGTTCTAGGTTATCTCCATGCATGGTCCTTGTCTGGAGTAGCAGTCTCACAAAAGACTCCTGTGCCCAGATGTTTTGGTTCTGTTGCTTTCCTTCCCCTCCATATCTTTCTATCTCCCCCTTCTTTCATAAGAGTCTCTACACTGGGCCCTATCATTGGACTGGGGGAGGAGCATAGGAGAAGAGGGAGGGAGTATAAGATGGGAAAGGAATGGGGAAGGGGGTACAGCTGAGATACAAAGTGAATAAACTATAATTAATGTAAAAATTAATAATTAAAAAAATCATTTCATGTTGCTCTATTCTATTGAGAAGACTGGATCTGCAGGTGGAATTCAAGATTTCTGCTCCCGATCCAGGTGTATTGATTTAAAACTTTCCTTCAAAGTCTGTCCTGGGTCTGGCTGGCCACCTGACTCTAAAAGGGTAAAGGAGAGAAATACAGAACCGCCTAGAAAAAAAGAAGCAAACACTGTTTGGCAGTTCAAACTAGTGCTCATGGATTCTAGTATGATATATCCTCACTTCTAAGACTTGTTAAAAATCTATAAATATTTTCATTTGAATATCTGGACTCATTTTTGTTTTTCAATGTTTATACATTTATTTAGTAAATAAAATTATCATATTGTTCTGGCTGTAATTTGTAAAACCTATGACAAGCCCAATTGGTAATTTCTGATGTTCCTCCTGATTGTTTCCTTTGTCTCAGATACCAAAGGTCACAATCGACATTTGTTTTCTAACCCTGAGGATGTTAACACATCTGTTTCTGACTTCTGCTCAAAATGCATAAACAATTTGTAGCTAAGAAACTATTCTGCTTTATTGGAATTTCCAAATCTTATTTTTATACAAATACCATTTGTCTAGAAAATGTTGTTTGAAGTTAAATGAAAACCCCAATTAAAACCTCTTTCTGTGAAAGAGGAAAACAATTAGTAAAACCAAAATTTAATTTCATTCCTTTGTGAGAGTCACTTCATTACAGAATGTTTGTGAATAATTCTCAGAGAGTGCCATTCAAAAACTGATTCTTTTTATGGTATAGTGCTATCAAAGATACAGAAAGACAATGAATCCCCAAAGAATCTCATGATGAAACTAATAACTGCCAAGTCTCATTTAGCCATCACGACAACCATGTTGAAAATTACTTTAAGTATTGTTGCATCCCAATGAGAGATATTTTAGCTAACCTGAATTAATTAGGACTACTGGGTAGAAGGTTTATTAGTAAATAGTTGAGGTATTTTTTTCTTTTTTTCACTATTATTATTATTATTATTACTACAATTTTTCAGCTTGTATCCCAGCTGTATTCCACTCCCTTATCTCCCCTCCCCCAGTCTCTCCCTCCATTCCTCATTCTCTCTATGTTCCTTCTTTAGTCCACTGATAGAAGAAGTCCTTGTCCCCTACTCTCTGACCCTAGCCCATCATATCTCATCAGGACTGTCTGGATCCTCTTTCTCTGTAGCCTAGCAAGGTCATCTCACCAGGGGGAGGTGATCAAAGAGCAGGCAAGTATTTTATATTTAATTATTTAAAGCTTGCAAATAGTCCTAAAAAAGTAGCTGAAGGCAAATTAATACCAAGATGGCAATAGCAAAAAAACAAAGATGTATTTATAGTATTATAGTGAAAGCTCATGATGTTAGAGAAGCTGGTATGTGTATTGATGAAAGCACTGATCCAAGCTCTAGGCTACTCACAACTCACCTGCTTTACTTGCCAAGGTGTCTTTTTCTTCTTGTTTGTGCAACAGCAAGTGGTTATGCCTATACTTACTTTACAACACAGCCCTTTTCTATTGATTCTTCACTTAATTGCATTTTTAATAAGAGCAACCTTGTTCTGAATTAAAATTTTTCTACACTAATGTTTCTTTGTGTCATGGGGATCCTGCAGCTTTGGATCAGAGGACCAGTCCACTCACATTCCGTGAGTTCATAGATGAGGCAGATGTTGCTTTGGGCCATCTTAAAGCCCTGCATCTGGGTCTGGTTTGCAGCTGAGTTGGACAACCTTTATTTATTCATTTTACATGTGGAATGAAACCCCTGCCCTATTCTCCTCTGGGTCTCAAACTCCCACCCTTTTCTCACTTTTTCACTCTCCCCTTTTTCTTAGAAAAAAAAAGAAAAAGGTGCCTCACCCTCACTCCTTATCAACCCACCTATCAAATTATATCAGGACTGAGAACATGTTCTTTCACTGAAGACAGACAAGGCAGCTCAGGTAGAGGGAAGTGATCCAAAAGCAGGCAACAGAGTCAAACACAGTCCCTGCTGCACTTGCTAGAGGACCCTCATGAAGACCAAGCTGCCTATCGGTCACATATGTGTAGGAGGCCTAGGTCCAGACCATCCATGCTCTTTGGTTGATGCTTCAGTTTCTGTAAGCCCCCATGGGCCTACATGAGTTGACTCTGTAGGTTTTCTTGAAGTTCTTGTACCTTGCAGGTCTTTCTATCCTTGCCCCAACACTTCCACAGGACTCTTTGAGGAAGTGCAAAGATAAAAATGGAGCAGAGATTAAGGAAATGGCCAACCAATGACTGGCCCAACCTGAGAACCACCCCATGGGAGAGAACCAAACTCTAACACTACTATAGATAATCTGCTATGTCTGCACACAGGAGTCTAGCATAGCAGTCCTCTGACAGGTTCTACCCAGTAGCAGATGAAGACAGATGCTGAGAATGAAATGCATTTTTAAACCAACACAAAAGTATTTTTAATCAATTAAATTGAAGTTTTCATCATTTTCAAATTGCTAAGTCAAAAATGTGAGAGTTATGATAAACATAAAATGGAAATAAATTGACAGCAATATTGAGATTAAATTATAACATACTATTGTTCAGCTATCATGAAAATAAGTCTTTATAAATTTAGAATATACATACAAAGCCATTTATTCATTTTATTTAAAACAACCTAATACACATATTGATTTATTTTTAAATTATTTTTACTCAATCAAATAGGGTGTACTTCAAAACAGTTTCAAGGACCAGGGACATTGCATTTAGTAAAATTGATAATTGCACTAATCTTCTATGGATTTCTGCCTTTCTTTTTCCTTTTTCTTTTTCTTGAAACTATGTACTACCTCTCTTTTTTTTAATTTTATTTTTTTCTTATCAGTTACATTTTCTTAACTCTGTATAAAACTCCCAGCCGTGTCCGATCCCTCATTCCCTCCCAGTCCCACCCTCACTCCCTCATCTCCACCGTGCCCCTTTCCAAGTCCACTGATAGGGGGGACCTCCTCCCCATTCATCAGATCCTGTTTTATCAGGTATCTTCAGGACTGGCTGCAAAGCTCTCCTTGTGGCCTAACAGGACTGCTCCTCCCTTGGAGGGTGGGGAAGCCAAAGAGCCAGTCATTGAGTTCCTGTTAGAAATAGTCCTTGTTCCCCTGACTATGGAAAACCAATTGGTTACTGAGCTACCACAGGCTACATCTGAGCAGAGGTTCTAGGTTACATTCATACATGGTCCTTGGTTGCATGTCAGTCTCAGAAAAGACCCTGTGCCCAGATATATTTGGTCCTTGTAGACCTCCTATCCTTTCCCCATCAGACTAACTCCCCTTCTTTCTTATGATTCCCTGTACTCTGCCAAAGGTTTGGTCATGAGTCTTTGCTTTGAAAACACTGCTAGTTAGAGTCTTTCAAATGCGCTAGGTAGACTCCTGTCTTACGTTCAATGCACATCCCATCTGTCTTTCAACACGAGGATTGATCATCTTACCCCATGTCTGCTCTCTTGATTATCTTTTTTAGGTGTACAGATTTCATTATGTTTATCATATCTTATAGGTCTATATAAGTGAGTATATACCGTGTTTGTCTTTCTCCTTCTGGGATATTTCACTCAGGATGATCTTTTCTAGATCCCACCATTTGCCTGCAAATTTCATGATTTCCTCCTTTTTGATTGCGGAGTAGTATTCCATTGTGTAAAAATACCACAATTTCTGTACCCATTCCTCCGTTGATGGACATCTGGGTTGTTTCCAGGTTCTGGCTATTA
>NW_026596091.1:21248987-21328689 GCF_907164565.1 Psammomys obesus | reverse complement strand
ATAGACCTATAAGATATGATAAACATAATGAAATCTATACACCTAAAAAAGATAATCAAGAGAGCAGACATGGGGTAAGATTATCAATCCTCGTTTTGAAAGACAGATGGGATGTGCATTGAACATTGACAGGAGTCTACTGAGCGCATTTGAAAGACTCTAACTAGCAGTGTTTTCAAAGCAAAGACTCATGACCAAACCTTTGGCAGAGTACAGGAAATCATAAGAAAGAAGGGGAGTTAGTCTGATGAGGAAAGGATAGGAGCTCCACAAGAACCAAATATATCTGGGCACAGGGTCTTTTCTGAGACTGACATGCAACCAAGGACCTAGAATCTCTGCTCAGATGTAGCCTGTTGTAGCTCAGTAACCAATTGGTTTCCCATAGTGAGGGGAACAAGGACTGTTTCTAACAGGAACTCAATGACTGGCTCTTTGGCTTCCCCACCCCCCAAGGGAGGAGCAGTCCTGTTAGGCCACAGAGGAGAGCTTTGCAGCCTGTCCTGAAGATACCTGATAAAACAGGATCAGATGAATGGGGAGGAGGTCCCCCCTATCAGTGGACCTGGCAAGGGGCACAGTGGAGATGAGGGAGGGAGGGAGGGACTGGGAGGGAATGAGGGATCGGGACACAGCTGGGATACAGAGTAAATAAAATGTAACTGATAAGAAAAAAATATAATTCAAAAAAAAAAGAAAAAATAAAGAAAAGAAAAAAAAAAAAAAAAGGAAGCACTATTCCTAATTGTCTTAGAAAGCTCCAGATAGATTTCCAGAGAGGTTTTACCTTTAACATTCCCACCAGCAGTGGAGGAGGGTTCCCCTTTCTCCACAACCTCTCCAGCATGTGTTGTCCCTTGAGTTTTTCATCTTTGCCATTCTGATGGGTGTAAGGTGATATCTCAGGGTCGTTTTGATTTGCATTTCCCTGATGGCTAATGAGGATGAGCATTTCTTTAAGTGTTTCTCTGCCATTCGATATTCCTCTGTTGAGAATTCTCTGTTTAGCTCTGTTCTCCATTTTTTAATTGGATTACTTGGTTTGCTGCTTTTCAGCTTCTTTAGTTCTTTGTATATACTCGATATTAGTCTTTTGTCAGATAAAGGGTTAGTGAAGATTCTTTCCCAATCTGTAGGCAGGCGTTTTGTTTTGATGACAGTGTCCTTTGCTTTACAGAAACTGTTCAGTTTCATGAGGTCCCATTTATTGATTGTTGCTCTTAGAGCCTGTGCTGTTGCTGTTCTGTTCAGGAAGTTGTCTCCTGTGCCAATGAGTTCTAGGCTCTTCCCCAATTTTCTTCTAACAGATTTAGAATATCTGGTTTTATGTTGAGGTCTTTGATCCACTTGGACTTTAGTTTTGTGCAGGGTGATAAATATAGATCTATTTTCATTTTTCTGCATGTGCACATCCAGTTGGACCAGCACCATTTGTTGAAGATGCTGTCTTTTTTCCATTGAATGGTTTTGGCTGCTTTGTCAAAAATCAAGTATTCATAGGTGTGTGGGTTTATTTCTGGGTCTTCTATGCGGTTCCATTGATCCTCCTTTTTCTTTTTATGCCAATGCCATGCAGTTTTTATTATTATTGCTCTGTAGTACAGCTTGAGATCCGGGATGGAGATACCTCCAGATGATCTGTTCTTGTACAGGATCGTTTTGGAGATTCTGGGTTTTTTGTTTCTCCATATAAAGCTGAGAATCTTTTTTTCAAGGTCTGTAAAGAATTGCAGACCTTGGGAATTGCACTGAATCTGTAGATTGCTTTTGGCAGGATGGCCATTTTCACAATGTTAATCCTACCAATCCATGAGCACGGGAGATCTTTCCATCTTCTGAGATCTTCTTCAATTTATTTCTTCAGAGACTTAAAGTTTTTTCAAACAGGTCTTTCACTTGCTTGGTTAGGGTCACCCCAAGGTACTTTATGTTATTAGTGGCTATTGTGAAAGGTGTTGTTTCCCTAATTTCTTTCTCGGCCCTTTTGTCTTTGGTATACAGGAGGGCTTCTGATTTTTTTGAGTTGATTTTGTATCCTGCCACTTTCCTGAAGGTGTTTATCACCTGGAGGACTTCGCTGGTTGACATTTTTGGGTCGCTCATATATACTATCATATCATCTGTGACTAGTGACACTTTGACCTCTTCCTTTCCGATTTGTTTCCCCTTGATCTCCTTTAGTTGTCTTATTGCTCTGGCTAGAACTTCAAGTACTATGTTGAAGAGGTATGGAGAGAGTGGGCAGCCTTGTCTTGTCCCTGATTTCAGCGGGATTGATTTAAGTTTCTCTCCATTGAGTTTGATGTTGGCTATAGGCTTGCTGTATATTGCCTTTACTATGTTTAGATATGTGCCTTGTATTCCTGATCTCTCCAAGACTTTAAACATGAATGGGTGTTGGACTTTGTCAAATGCTTTTTCAGCATCTAAGGAGATGATCATGTGGTTTTACTCCTTCAGTTTGTCTATGTGGTGGATTACATTGATGGATTTCCATATCTTGAACCACCCTTGCATGCCTGGGATGAAGCCTACTTGGTCATGGTGGATGATATCTTTGATGTGTTCTTGGATTCGGTTTGCAAGTATTTTATTAAGTATTTTTGCATCAATGTTCATAAGAGAGATAGGTCTGAAGTTCTCTTTTTTTGTTGGGTCTTTGTGTGGTTTAGGTATCAGGGTGACTGTTGCTTCATAGAATGAGTTTGGTAATGTACGCTCTGTTTTTATTTTGTGGAATAGTTTGAGGAGAATTGGTGTTAGCACTTCTTTGAAGGTCTTGTAGAATTCCGCACTGAAACCATCTGGCCCAGGGCTTTTTTTGGAGGGGAGACTGTGAATGACTGCTTCAATTTCCTTGGGAGATATAGGGTTATTCAGTGTTTCTACCTGATCTTGACTTAATGTTGGTAGATGGAATCTATCAAGAAAATTGTCCATTCGTTTAGGTTTTCAAATTTAGTGGGTATAGGCTTTTGTAGTATGACCTAATAATTGTTTGGATTTCCTCAGTGTCTGTAATTATGTTCCCCTTTTCATTTCTGATTTTGCTGATTTGGATGGATTCTCTCGGCTTTTTAGTTAGCTTGGCTAAGGGTTTGTCTATCTTGTTGATTTTCGCAAAGAACCAGCTTTTTGTTTCATTGATTCTTTGAATATTTTTATTTGTTTCTAATTGATTGATTTCAGCCCTGAGTTTGATTATTTCCAGCTGTCTGCTCCTCTTGGGTGTATCTGCTTCTTTTTTTTCTAGGGTTTTCAGTTGGGCCATTAAGTTGTTTTTATGTGATGTTACGAATTTCTTCTTGCAGGCACTTAGTGCTATAAATTTTCCCCTGAGCACTGCTATAAATGTGTCCCATAAATTTGTGTATGTTGTGCCTTCATTTTCATTGAATTCTAGGAAGTCTTTAATTTCTTTCTTATTCTTCCTTAACCTAGCTCTCCTTGAGAAACATGTTGTTCAGTTTCCATGTGCATGTAGGCTGTTTGTTATTTCTGTTGTTGTTGAGGTCCAGCTTAAGTCCATGGTGGTCAGATAGAACAAAAGGGATTATTTCAATCTTTTTGTATCTGTTGAGGCTTGCTTTATGACCAACTATATGGTCTACTTTGGAGAAGGTTCCATGTGGTGCTGAAAAGAAGGTATACTCTTTTGAGTTTGGATGAAAAGATCTGTAGATGTCTATTAGGTCCATTTGATTTAGGGTCTCTGTAAGTGTTTTTATTTCCCTATTTGTTTTCTGTCTAGTTGATCTGTCCCTTGGTGAGAGTGGAGTGTTGAAGTCTCCCACTATTAGGGTTTTAGGATCAATGTGTGATTTAAGCTTTAATATTGTTTCATTTACGAATGTAGGTGCTCTTGTATTTGGGGCATAGATATTCAAAATTGTGTTGTCCTCTTGGTGTATTTTTCCTTTGATGAGAATATAGTGGCCCTCCTTATCTTTTTTGATTAACTTGGGTTGAAAGTCTATTTTATTAGATATTAGGATGGCTACTGCCGCTTGTTTTCTGGAACCATTTGCTTGAAAGACATTTTCCAGCCCTTTACTCTGAGGTAGTGTTTATCTTTGTTGCATAGGTGTGTTTCTTGGATGCAACAGAATGATGGATCCTATTTCCGCAACCATTCTGTTAGCCTGTGTCTTTTTATTTGGGAGTTGAGTCCGTTGATGTTGATAGAAACTAGTGACCAACAATTGTTACTTATTTTAGATGTGGGGTTGGTGGTGTCACTGAGTTTCATTGCTTATATTCTTTTGGTTTTTTGTTGTGTAGTTATCTATTTCCTCTGTTTCCTTAGATGTAGTTGTTTTCTTTGGTTTGGAGTTTCCCTTCTAGTAACTTCTGTAGAGCTGGGTTACTATGTAGATATTGTTTAAATGTGGTTTTGTCTTGGAATATCTTGAATTCTCCGTCTATGTTGATTGAAAGGATTGCTGGCTATAGTAGTCTGGGTTGGAATCTGTGGTCCCTTAAGGACTGTATGATTTCTGTCCAGGCCCTTCTGGCTTTCATAGTTTCTGTTGAGAAATCTGGTGTGATTCTGATATGTCTACCTTCATATGTTACTTTGCCTTTTTCCCTTGCTGCTTTTAGAATTTTTTCTTTGTTTTGTAGGTTCAGTGTTTTGACTATGATGTGACGTGAAGAATTTCTTTTCTGGTCTAGTCTACTTGGTGTTCTGTAGGCCTCTTGTATGTTTATGGCCATCTCCTTCTTTAAGTTGGGGAAGTTTTCTTCTATAATTTTCTTGAAAATATTTTCCGGACCTTTGAGCCTGATGTCTTCTTTTTCTTCTACTCCTATTATTCTTAAGTTTTGTCTTTTCATGGTGTCCTTGATTTCTTGGATGTTTTGTGTTTGGAACTTTTCTGATTTTATTTTTTCTTTGAGAGACGTGTCAATTTCTGCAAGTGTATCTTCGGCTCCTGAGATTCTTTCTTCCATCTCTTGTATTCTGTTGGTGATGCTTACCTTTGTAGTTCCTGATCTTTTCTCTATGTTCTCCAGCTCCTGGTTTTTCTCTATTTGTGCTTTCTTTATTGATTCTAATTTTTCTAATTTTTCTAATTTTCTTTATTGATTCTAATTTTTCTAATCTGTTTTCATGTCTTGCACCATTTCCGTCATCTGTTTTAATGTGGAGTCCTGCTCTTCAATGATACCTTCTATTTTTTTGTTCATTCCTCTCTATGTATCACTAATTCTGCCTCTACTTCTTTGGGTATAATTGCCTGTATTTCTATGAGAGCTTTGTTTATTTCTTCATTATTTGCCTTCATTTGTGTGGACATTTCTTTGAGAGCTTTGTGCGTTTCTTCTCTGTTTGCCTCAATTTTCGTGATCATTTCTCTGAGCGCACGATTTGTTTCCTCTTGGTTAGTCTCAATTTCTTTGGCTATTTCTCTGAGGGCTTTGTTCATTTCATCTTTATAGGCCTCTAATAGCTAGAGAAACATAGTTTTGAGGTCATTTTCTTGTATATCTAGTGAATTGAAGTGTCCATTGTTTTGTGGGGTTGCTGGTAAGGTCATTATGTCCTGATTTTTGTTGGGAGTGTTCTTATGTCTGCCTCTAGCCATCTGGTTATTTATAATCCTCACTGTTTGTTCCTCAAGATTGTAGTTCGGGTTATGATCCTCTCTTTCCGTTTTCTGGACTGTTTTTTCAGGAAGATGAGAGAGGTTCACTGGTTTGGGAGTGTGCACTGTGGTTTCAGTTTTGCCTAAGTAAGGAATGTGATGCTGGCGCTATTTGCATGTGCTTTTAGAGGGTGCAGTGTGCATGCGCGGATTCTCTGACTATTGCAGTGGCCTGCAAGCCACTATTACGCAGTTCTGACTGAGATCCAGGGATTGTTTGCCTGGATTACACTGGTGGACCCACAAGGCAGAAGCTTCAATGTTGGGGTCGCTATCCCAAGAATCCCTATGATGCCCACACTAGCGGTGTGGGTGGCAGGGATCTCATCTGGTTGCTTCTGTGGAGACGCCCTGAGTCTGGGGCAATATCTCTCTAGAAGGCTCACTCACTCTCTTGCAGGACCAGTTGGAATGCACAGGGGTTCCCCTTGCTCACTACTCTCTGATTCGGTCCTGCTACAGAAGTGCAGGGGTAGGCTAACAGTCAGCTCTGTGACACTGTGGCTGCAGGACTCGGTGTCCACCTTTCCTGTGTGCTGCCTCTTTGTCCTTTCCCTCTGCCAGGAGGAATTATGTTGACTGGTCCCTGGGTGGCACGGGAAAGAGTTAGGTTGAGTGTATTCAATCCCAGATCCCGGGTCCAGATCTCTCTGCCAGAGGCAGCCTGGCCGTAGAATCTATGTTTGCTGATCCCGAGATAGTACCAGGTAAGGTTGAGTGTCGTCAGATCCAGAGCTTGAGTTTCTCTGCTAGGGGCCGCTGGGTGAGCTGGAGAGAGGGTGCTGTGTCCTTGGCAGGCTGCCTCTCTGTCCTTCCCCTCTGACCTTCCCCTCTGCTAGGGCAAGGTTATGGAGGTGCTCTCAGGGGAGTGCCAGCAGGGGTTGGGGCTTCTCAGTCAGATCCTGAGCTGGTGTTTGTCTTCCAGGGGTCGGAGGGGGCGCTGGTTATAGAACTTGCTGCTAGACCTTATTGTGCTGGACCCAGGAGAATCTCAGGATGTGTAGTATGACCACAGTCCCAGATCCCGAGCTGTAGTTTGTTTGCTAGGAGCAGCTGGCAGCACTGGAGTTCCAACACTGTGAAGCCACTGTGTGCCTCTTTATCCTTCTGCTCTGCCGTAGCAGGGTTATGGCGGTGTTTGGGGGAGTCCCCGAAAGGATTGGGTTTTCTCAGCCCCGATCTCAGGTTGGGGTACAGACAATGTGGTCTGTGGCAGATTCTGCTGTCCGCCTTTTGCCTCCTCCCAAGAGGGAGTAGGGATTTTGAGCTGGGCGCGCAGCTGCTCTCTGTGCGCGGCGGGAGCTCAGTTGTGATGGCGGCAGGTACCTGAGGTCAGGGAGACCTTCCAGGGAAAGACTGGGTGACCCGTGATCAGTCTTTCAACTTCCCTTCCCTGTGGGGTTTTTTTGCGACTGGGACTCCCAATCTCAGGCACCCTTGTGCCCACCAATCAGCCTGGGAAAGTGATCGGGACATGCAGGCTTGTGGCACCAGCCAGGAGACCCAAAGCCCGCCTTAGCCGGTTTCTCCTCCGGGTTCTGGCTGGGCAGCCGAGAGTGGACCCAACCGATTCCCATGCCGTAGGAGCCTCCCCTCACCTGGGAAACACGATAGCTGTTGTTTTAGGGCCCAGAATTCAGGTCGCTGCTCGGAGTGTGCTGTCCCGCTTCTCAGACATGGTGTTCTCCTGGCGCCGCCATCTTGGCCCTCCCTCTGTACTACCTCTCTTATTTGCTATCTTTTGGCTCATACTACAAGCACAGGGAGAAAAATTAAGCCTCACTTTGGAGTTGGCTGGCAAGGGGCAAGGCCAGCTCTACTGACCCTGATATCTTCTCCAGCCTTTTCACCTACTGCAGGGGTAAGGGTTGGAGTAATGAACTCCTCTTCCATGCCTATGCCACCACACAGCATCTGAGTGGCAGGGCCAGCTGTCCCACCCTCATGCCCTTGGGGCTGGCTCACTCACCTGCCCCCACCAGAGCATCAGCTCTACTGCACTATCCCAGCATGTGCAACAAGACCTGCTCCCCCAGGTACTGCAACAGGTGAGGAATGGGGCCAGAACTCCCAATTACTATGGCCAGTAATGGGCAAGAACTGATCTGGACAGCTCTTGGACATCAATATGGTCCCAGGTGGCAGCAGAGTTCATAAATGTCTGAATGGCCTTTGGTGATAACATGGACCATAGACAGCAACACAAACTCCTGTTGCTGCAGACCCAAATATGTCCCTCACCAACAGCCTGGACAGGAACTTTGCTGTGGCATCAGGTGGCAGGGTCAATTACTCACATCAGGCTATTCCTCCCCACCCTTTTTATCTCCAGTTCTGCTTTTCTTCACAGTGCTCAAAATTTTCTTCTTCTCTTTCTCTCCCATCTCTTCACAACATACTTGAGCATCTAGGTGGTTTTCAAACTGAGTAGGCCCCCACATATTGGGACTCTTTTAAATTATTTTCAATAAAACAACTATCAAAAATATTTTAAAATGTAAACAAAACTTTCTTGGTTTGGGATTTTTAATTTTGTTTTCCCATTTTTCATTAAAAATATTATTTTCTCATATAAGTTATTCTGATCACAGTTTTCCTTCTGTCTACTCTTCCCAGTTCCTTCCGACTTCTCCTTTCATCCGGATTCACTTCCTTTCTCTCCCTTTGGGAAAATAAACAAACAAACAAACAAACAAAAACCATCGCCCCCCCCCAAAGCAAGCTTCCAAAAGTTAACAATAAAACATAACAAAAGGAAAAGATCCCCAAGAGCAGGCACAAGAATCAGGCTCACTCATTTACACACTCAGGATAAAATTACCAAAAAGAAATTATAATAAATACTCAGAGAACCTGGTGCAGACTTGTAGATGCCCAGTTCTTGCTGCTTCAGTCTCTGTGAGGTCATAGGATCTTTGTTTAGTTGATTTTAGGGGGCCTTGTTTCCTGTTTTAAGAGGTGCTACCCACCTCTTCTGTCTCTTGTACTCTTTCCATCTCCTCTTCTGTGGGGTACTCTGAATTCTGAGGAGGAATTAGAGCTATGTGTTCCAAGGGCTCTCTTTTTCATTCTCTTACCCTCTCTCTGAATAATGTCTGTCTGGAGGAGTAAGCTTTTCTGGTGATGTCTGAATAAGTCACAGAAATATAAGTATAGCAGAATATCATTTGGAGTTATTTTATTGTTTCTATTTTTATTTTTGACATGTCTTATTTAGTTGTACCCTAGGTCTGGGCACTCTATCCTCTGGTTCTTGGTAACTCAAGTAGTATTGGGTCAGTTCCTAAATCATGGAATAGTCCTTATGTCACACTGGACATTGCCCACACATTTGTGCCATCATTTACCTGTAATTTCTTACAGGCAGGACAACATTGAAGATAGAAGGGTTTCTGGCTCTTTTTATAACATGCAGAGTACTTTCCTGTACAGTAAAACATATGGGGGAAGACTCTATATAGGTTCCAGCTTGACATCTCCATGTTCAAATGAGTTGTGTAGTAAAATGTTTTTATTTCCACACATGAGGGGATAAAAAGAGAAGTTCCTCATTCCTTGCAGCTCTTCATGAACTCTTGCTGGATGGTTCAACTCAGCTCTTCTGGCCTGATGTCCTCTCCAAGCTAATTGACTCAACCTAGATTCTCTTGACTTCTGACTGAATTACTCTGCCTGGAATCAAACCATTTCTGGCGATACATTTTAATCAACTGGCTCCTTCTTTTTCTCTCCCTCATTCTGTCTTCATCAGTGTCTAGCTTATTCTCTGTATAACCTGTCTCTGTTAAACTGTCCCAGTAAGGAAATCTTGGGAAAAAAAGCCCCTTCTCTTACATACCTCTTTCTCCTGTACTATTCTTGTGATAGTAGAGCATAGGGCATATCCTGTATCTGACTCATTCTGTCATTTTTTTTTCCCAATTCATCACTTTATCTGTTCCTCAATTATTTCAAACATGTATACTTCATTCTATAAACTATCCTTACCGTCATTGTTTGGATTAAAAGTGTATACTACGAGCCTGTCTGTATTCCAGCTAGATTATAATGTAATCCAGAGCGTGTCTGCATTTCAGCCAGATCACCTAGACCAGAAGGTCTTTGTATGTGATCTCTTGCAAGAGCAGCTCTTGCAAGTGTAAGTGTTGTGTATTTTGTTCAGTAATAAGGCCTCCTTGCTGTCAGTTTGTGAAGAGCAACCTGTGGTCCTGAAAACAGCCTGGTTGTTTGTGGATTGACATGGGACCCTTTTGTCCAACAATTCAGTTGGATATAGCCCAGTCGAGTACTGATAGCTTAGTTGGGATTCATCTCCCTCATTATTTGGAGACTTTCTTTCTTTCTTCCCTGTATGCAATGGATACTGCTGTTCCTGCACCTATCTTTCTTCCTGCCCACCCCTGCCACCAGTCCACACATAACAGCACAAAAAAACTAATTTCTGCCAGGAACAATCATGTTTGTCTTGAAAATGGAATGAGGAAAATTTAGAATTTTGAAAAAAAAAGTATTCATTTTTATTAAAATTTCCTTAAGATTTTCTACGTAGCTCACCATGAGAAATACCTGAATCTTTGGTGTATTTCTTAGTATATAGTTCATCAAGTTTTGAGATCTGAAACTCACTAAAAAATATATATATATATATATATTATTCTGGAAAGTAAGAAAGAAAAACTTCAAAAAATATCCACTTGTATATACTGCCTTGCTAGGATATAAGAGAGGAAACTCGGGGGATGACTAGGATGACCTCAATGAAATAATTTCCTGGTGATATTAGCCCATAACAACTATCGTTTATACCCATATGTTTCATATTAGATAATACTACCTAACTCTTTCATATGCTGGCAATAAATTTGCCTAGCAATTTGTCAGTGCCTAAACAACTTCCACTGCAGCTGATACTGAAATGGTGTAAGAGAAGTCCATTTACTCTTGTAGAAGAACCATCACAGTACTGCTGAAGACTGTGGCTTTTTAAAAAAATCCCATGAAAACAGTCATATCTAACATGCTCGTTACTAGTTAATGGCTTGCCGTATCATTTTCAATTCTCAAGCCTGCAGCAAATAAATCAAGGGAAATGTAATGTGGACCCACTGTTACAAATAGACAATGAATATACAAAATACACTTTTGATGAGAACTGATAGACTAAGATCAGAAAGAAGGAGAGGAGGACCTCCCCTATCAGTGGACTTGGGGAGTGGCATGCATGCAGAAAGGGGAGGGAGGGTGGGATCGGCAGGGGAGGAGGGAGGGGTCATAGGGGGATACAAAATGAATAAAGTGTAATTAATAAAAAAAATAAAAGATTTAAAAAAAAATCCTTACTTCATCTTTAAACATTTGTCACAGTCTGTTTTGCTTATGCCTCAAAGTTAAAGCTATTTAATGTAGTATGTGTTTTTGTAAATAATAAAACTTAAAATGATTCATTTATTTTAGAATTGTATGTGTAAGACTATTTACCGAGATGTATGTATACTCACCACATTTGTGGATACTACCCAGAGAAGCTAGAAAAACGTTGTGGGTCCTTAGGTTCTAGAGTTAAACACAGTTGTGAGGAAATGTGTGAGTGCTGAGAACCAAATCTACAGATTTCCTCAGAGGAACGGCAAAGTGGTCTTAATCGCAGAGCTATCTCTCCAGCACCCAAAGTAAAACATTTTATCTTCATTATCTCTTCTTTTTTATTTTTATTATTAGTTACATTTTAGTAATTCTGTATCTCAGCTGTATCCGGCTCCCTCATTCCCTCTCAACCCCATCCTCCTTCCCTCACCTACTCCCTGCCCCTTTCCAAGTTCACTGCTTGGGGAGGATCTCCTCCCCTGATCAACCCTCACTTAGAAAGACAAATGGGGAAATTTTCTTCATTATTTTGTTGAAAATATTTTCTGGGACTTGGAGGAGGGAATCTTCTTTTTCCTCTATTCCTATTATTCTTAGGTTTTGTCTTTTTATTTTGTCTTGAATTTCTTGGACCATCTGTGTCAGGTATTTTTTAGATTTAACATTTCCTTTGACAGATACGTCAATTTCTTCCATTGTATCTTCCACACTTAAAATTCTTTTTTCCATGTCTTGTAGTCTGTTGATTATGCTTACCTCTGTAGTTCCTGTTTTCTTCCCTAAGTTCTTTCTCTCTACAATTTCCTCCATTTGTGTTTTCTTTAATTTTTCCAATTCTAGCTTCAGGTCTTGAGCCATTTTGTTGATTTCCTTTACCTATCTGACTGTATTTTCCTTCAATTCTTTCAACTGTTTGTTTGAACAATCCTCTGTTTCTTTGATTTCTTTCAGTGATTTAAGTATTTCCTCTCTAAAGGCCACAAACTGTTTGGCTGCAACTTCCTGTATTTCTTCACGGATGCATGGATGGCCATAATCTGTTTCTGTTTATCTTCCTCTAGATCTTTCTGTATTTTATTTGTTTTCTGTTATCCTCTTCATGAGGATAGATGTTAGGTCATCTTCTTGAATTTCAATTATGCTGGGGTGTCCAGGGCTACTTGTCCCTAGATAACTGAGTTCTGGAGATGCCATATTGTTCTGTCTTTTGTTGGTTGACCTTTTACTCTGGACTCTACCCATTGAGCTGCCTTAGGTGTTGGGTATTAGTTTCTGGTGGTTCCTGGAATCCTGAGGTGGAGAGACTCTCCTTCTCAGGAAGATGTTTTTTCCTTGAGGAAGCTTCAACAGGTTTTTGGGTATGGTCACTGTATGGCCAGTATTTTTCAGGAGTTGCCACAGCTCACTTAAAGAAATGCTGAACCTCATTAGCCATCAGGAAAATACAAATCAAAACAACCCTGAGATTTCACCTTACACCATCAGAATGACCAAGATCAAAAATTCAATTGGCAACACATGCTGAAGAGGTTGTGGAGAAATGGGACCCATCCTCCACTGCTGGTGAGAATGTAAAATTATACAACCACTCTGGAAAGCAATCTGGTGCTTTCTCAGACAACTACAAAGAACGCTTCCTCAAGATCCAGCCATACCACTCCTAGGCATATATCCAAAAGAGGCTCAAGTACACAAAAAGGACATTTACTCAACCATGTTTGTAGCAGCTTTATTTGTAATAGCCAGAAGCTGGAAGCAATCCAGATGCACCTCAACTGAAGAATGGATACAGAAACTGTGGTACATCTACACAATGAAATATTACTCAGCGATGAAAAACAAGGAAATCATGAAATTTGCAGGTAAATGGGGTGGGAACTGAAAAGGATCATCCTGAGTGAGCTGTTCCAGAAGGAGAAAGACACACACAGTATATACTCACTCATATAGACACATAATATAGGATAAACCTACCAAAATCTGTACATCTAAAGAAACTAATCAAGAGAAAGGGCCCTGACTAAAATGCTAATCCCCATCCTGAAAGGCAAAGAGAATGGACATCAGAAGAAGAAGAAAACAGGTAACAAATTAGGAACCTACCACAGAGGGCCTCTGAAAGACTCTGTCCTTCAGACTATCAAAGTTGATGCTGAGACTTATGGCCAACTGTTGGGCAGAGTGCATGGAATCTTATGAAAGAAGAGGGAAATAGTAAGATCTGGAGAGGACAGGCATTCCACAAGGAGAGCAACTAAACCAGAAAATTTGAACACCGGGTTCTTTCCAGATACTCATACTCCAACCAAGTACCATGCATGGAGATAACCTAGAACCCTTGCACAGATATAACCCATGGTAGTTCAGTGTCCAAGTGGGTTCCATAGTAACGGGAAGAGGGACTGCCTGTGACATAAATTGATTGGCCTACTCTTTGATCACCTCCCCCTGAGGGAGGAGTAGCCTTACCAGGCCACAGAAGATGACAATGAAGCCACTCCTAATGAGATCTGATAGACTAAGGTCAGAAGGAAGGAGAGAGGGACCTCCCCTATCAGTGGACTTGGGGGGGCATGCCTGAAAAAGGGGGAGGGAAGGTGGGATTAGTAGAGGAGGAGAGAGGTGTTTATGTGGGGATACAAAGTGAATAATGTGTAATTAATAGAAAGAAAGAAAGAGAAATGGATGTGCATTGAACACAGGCAAAAACAAGTAACAGTACAGGAGCCTACCACAGAGGGCCTCTGAAAGACTCTACCTAGCAGCATATCAAAGCAGATAATGGGACTCATAACCAAACCTTCTTCAGAGTGCAAGGAATCATATGAAAGAAGGGGGAGTTAGTATGATGTGGAAATGATAGGAGCTCCACAAGGACCAAATATATCTGGGCACAGGGTCTTTTCTGAGACTAACACCTAACCAAGGACCATGTATGGATATAACCTAGAACCCCTGCTAAGATGTAGCCTGTGGTAGCTCAGTAACCAGTTGGTTTCCCTGGTAATGGGAACAGGGACTATTTCTGACATAAACTCAATGGCGGGCTCTTTGACCTCCCTACACCCCAAGAAGGAGCAGTCCTGCTAGGCCCCAGAGGAGGACTTTGAAGCCAGTCCTGAAGATACCTGATAAAACAGGGTCATTATCTCTTCTTTAATATAGACTTTTATCTTCATTCCCATGTATTTACATTTTTTAAAAAATATTAAACATACATATGTATATGTGCATGTGTGTACAAATGCACTGAGATGTAAAAAAAAAAAAAGGTGCATGATCCTCTGGAGCTGGAGCAACTGGCAGTTGTGAGCTGCCTGAACTACCTGCTGAGAATCTCACTCAGATCTCCTCCAAGTAGGGAAAACACTCTGGACTACTTGGCCATATCTCCAACCCCATACTGTTACTCACTCAAATTTCTCTGTTCCAGAAACATTTTTCAGGAATTAGAATTAATCTATCTCTCTTCTAAATTTCATAATTCTTAATACTTGGGGGAGCTTCGGATGGTGCCAAATATCATTTTACATGCTTCCTTCCTAGGTAATAATCATCTTCATTTTTGTATCCATATTCTGCCACAGCAAAAAAAAAGTGCACATTATGTACATGTTTCAATGTATTTAAGCAGGCAGTGTATCTTCACATGTAGTGGGTGCTTCTAAAGGGTATTCTAGTTAATATGGAAATGAATAAGCTGTCAAAAATAAGTTTAAGTAGATAGGTTTCAAAATTATGTACAGCTTCCAAAAAGAGCAAAGGTATATATTGAGTGAATGTGCTGATTCTCTCCAAGGAACAATACTGTTGGATCACAGAGTGAAAAGGACTATGTGCTTATAAAATACCTAAGTGGCCTCCATAGTAATGGGGACAGGGACTGTCTCTGACATGAACTGATTGTCTGCTCTTTCATCACCTCCCCCCGAGGAGGGAGCAGCCTTCCCAGGCCACAGAGGAAGACAATGCAGCCACTCCTGATGAGACCTGATAGACTAGGATCAAATGGAAGGAGAGGAGGACCTCCCTTATCAGTGGACTGGGAGAGGGACACAGATGGGGAAAAGGAAGGGTGGGATTGGGAGGGGAGGAGGGTGGGATGTAAAGGGGGGATGCAAAGTGAATAAACTGTAATTAATAAAATAATTAAAAAAAACACCTAAGTGTGCAGCTAGATAACCTTAGCAATGTTAGAGTCCAAATTGGTCAAATCAAAAGAAATCAGCCCCCACATTTACTATGGAATGGATACCCAACTCCTGCATTACAAACTACTCTGAAGGCAGTAGTCTTCTAAAGTGTCATGAGACATTCTTTTTTTTTTTTTTGCATGCAAACTGTAAGAAAACATGTGTATAAGGGGTTAATACAATATTTTTTCTTCAAGTGAAATTTAATTTTAGGGGAGGTAGCTAAGCATGTCTGTAGGTATAAGAGTTAACTTGTAGAAAGCAAATATGCTAATCTAATGTCATCATGCAGGTGGTAGTAGATTCTTTTCTAAGGTCTAGGACCTCAGCCTCAGAAACCTGAGTAGGATAATTTCCCTCCTGCTGAGTGATCCAATTAGACAGCTTTTGGCATCTACTAGCATGTGAATGTCAGTTTGTGCACCTTTATACATATATTATCATGCTGTTAATTGTTGTGCTTCTGCTTTGATACACTGCTGGGTGGTTTCTCAGAGGCCCTCTATGGTAGGCTCCTGTCCTGTTCCCTATTTTCTCCCTCTTCCTATGTCCATTCTGTTTGCCTTTCTGAATGAGGATTGAGCATCTTACCCAGGGTATCCCTCTTGTTTAGCTTCTTTAGGTATACAGATTTTAGCATGTTTATCCTATATTATGTGTCTTTCTGCTTCTGGAATACCTCACTCAGGATGATTTTTTTTTCTAGTACCCACCATTTTCCTGCAAATTTCATGATTTTCTTATTTTTAATTGCTAAGTAATATTCCATTGTGTGAATATACCACAATTTCTGCATCCATTAGTCGGTTGAGGGATATCTGGATTGTTTCTAGATTCTGCCTATTACAAAAAAAGCCTTCTATGAACACGGTTAAGCAAATGTCCTTGTTGTATACTTGAGCATGTTTTCGATATATACCCAGGAGGGCTATAGCCATATTTTGAGCTAGCACTATTCCTAAGTGTCTGAGAAAGTGCCAGATTGAATTCCAAACTGATTATACATGTTTACATTCCCACGAGCAATGGAGGACAGTCCCCCTTTCTCCATATCCTCTCCAGCATGTGTTGTCACTTGAGTTTTTGATATTAACCATTCTGATAGATGTAAGGTAAAATCTCAAGGCTGTTTTGATTTGCATTTCCCTGATGACCAAGGGCTGTGAGCCATTCTTTAAGTGTTTCTCTGCCATTCAATATTGTCTATTGAGAATTCTCCATTTAGCTCTGTACCCCATTTTTTGATTGGATTACCTGATTTGTTGCCTTTTAATTTCTTGAGTTCTTTGTATATTCTGGATATTAGTTCTCTGTCAGATATAGGGTTGGTGAAGATCCTTTTCCAGTCTGTAGGCTGTCGTTTTGTTCTGATGACAGTCTTTTGCTTTACAGAAGCTTTTCAGTTTTGTGAGGTCCTGTTTATTGATTATTGATCTTAGAGCCTGTGCTTCTGGTTTTCTCTTCAGGAAGTTGTCTCCAGTGCCAATTAGTTCAAAGCTCTTCTCCACTTTTTCTTCTAATGGGTTTAGTGTGTCTGGTTTAATGTTGACGTTTTTGATCCACTTAGACTTTATTTTTGTGCAGGGCGACAAATATGGGTCTATTTGCATTTTTCTACCTGTAGACATCCAGATAAACCTGCCCCATTGTTGAAGCACAGATGCTGAGACTCATAGTCAATATTTGGGCTGTGTGCAGGGAATCTTATGAAAGACAGGTGAGATAGAAAGACCTGGAGGGAACAGGAGCTCCACAAGGAGAGCTACAGAACCACAAAAATCTGGGCAAAGGGGTCTTTCTGAGACTGAAATTCCAACCAAGGACCATGTGTGGAGATAACCTGGAACCCCTCCTCAGATGTAGACCATGACAACTCAGTATTCAAGTGGATGCCCTAGTAAGGGAAACAGGGACTGTCTCTGACGTGAATTCAGTGCCTGCCTCTTTAATCACCTTCCCCTGAGGAAATCAGCCTTGCCAGGCCACAGAGAAGAACAATTCAGCCAGTCCTGATGAGACCTGGTAAGCTAGGGTTAAAGGGATGAGTAGGAGAACCTCCCCTATCAGTAGATTTGGGGAGACTCATGGGAGAAGAAGAGGGAAGGAGAGGGGGATTCGGAGGGTATAGGAGTCTATCAATGGGATGCAAAGTAAATAAACTATAATAATAAATAAATAAATTTTAAAAATTAAATATAATTTATGTTTAAAAAATTGTGTTCCGTGGGTATCACACATATTTTTAGGACTGTTTAATTGATTCCCCCACTGTCAGCTTTCATCGTGTTTCCTGGAACCATGAAAGCATGCTAGACTGCAGTCAGAAAGCATTTAGGTCTGATCAAGCTCAGCGTTGATGGGTTAAATGCCCTATACATGTTATATCTTCTGCAATAGGGGCCAACTCTCAGTTCCCCTGAAAAATATTTGGCATTTGCAATATAAACAATATTGGGATTGAAAAATATTTTGTATTAGTACACTAATTTCAAGTATGGGAAAATAATTAAAAATAGAAGCTGAAAAAAGGCCTAAAGTAGAAAAATCTAGATTTACTATCAAAGGTACATGTAAAGAAATTTTAATTTTTCACTGCCATAGTAATCATGCCTGACAATTTAATTATTTTCCAAGTATAAGAATAGAAACAAGTACCATGCATGCAGAACCTAGAACCCCTGTACAGATGTAGCCCCATGGCAGTTCAGTGTCCAAGTGGGTTACATAGTAATGGAAAGAGGGACTGCCTCTGACATAATCTCATTGGTCTGTACTTTGATCACCTACCCCTGAGTGAGGAGCAGCCTTACCAGGCCACAGAAGATGACAATGTAGCCACTCCTGATGAGATCTGGTAGACTAAGATCAGAAGGAAAAAGAGGGGGACCTTCCCTATCAATGGACTTGGGGGGAGGGCATGCGTGAAGAAGGGGGAGGAAGGATGGGACTGGGAGGAGAGGAGGGAGGGGTTTACGGGGGGATACAAACTGAATAAAGTATAATTAATAAAAGTTAAAATAAAAAAAAGAAATCTAAAAAAAAAAAAGGCCAAAAAAAAAAAAAAAGAATAGAAACAGACTTTTCTCCATCTGAGATCTTAGCAATGTCAATGAAAACACAGAACTGTCTGTTACACAGCAGGCTTTACTTCTATTGTCACTTTTCTCTTTGTAGATACTTCCTATTGTTTGATTAACTGAGTTGTTAACTGAAGTCCTAGTAAATGAGTTACATAAAATTTATTTTTGTGTTATGTAAAATAATTCCATAAGTATACATATATATGTACACACACACACACACACACACATATATATATATATGAGTGAATCCATGACCTAGAATACTTTTTAATGAAATATATGCTTAATACTCATCAAAAATTATGCACAGGGATAATTGTTTTTATGTGCTTATGATATATTGTCATTTAGTATATAATGTTACAAACTCGAAAAAATGCTTCTTTTGTTTTTGACATTTCATTTATCAAAAGGTGTGATTGTTTTTTCTTTCATAGTTGCTTTCCAGGTACAAAAAGATTTCTCTCTGCTATGTATTGAACTTAGCTGTCAATCAATGACAAAAGAATATCTAGGAAAAGAAAAGGGAACCAAAAGGCAGATCAACACTGAGGATGTGCATTGGAGAAAATAATAGTCTAAGGCAATCATAGCTTACTAATTCAGACCAAGAAATCAATAAAAGCTTTCTGCTCTGCAAAGAGTCTTCAAATTAGTGTTTACAGAGCCAGGACATGCTATATTTTGGACAATGACAAAATAACACTACTATTACTTTTATTAAAAATAAAAAAGAAAACATGATTAAAGAAGAAGGTAAAAGCAGGGGAAAAGCAGTTACAAACAAAGGACAATTCAATTTGTTTCAAAAACAATTGTATTTGTACCTCTCTGTGAATTGCTAAAATAGAAATGATTAGCATGAGAGGTGGTTGTGGGAGGGGATTCATGAAGAGACAACTAATTCAAGGTGCATTTCAATGGTAGTATGGACACCTAGTACAGTAGAAATTTACACATACATACATGTATATATATATTTGAACTGGCCAGCTCTTGTCACCAAATGTAACTTCCCGTCCCAGGATTGAGTTGCATCTCTACGAGTTGTTGGCAAAAGGGTGTCTCCTGGGAATCTCCAAATAACCCAGGCTGTTGCTAGGAAAATAGTTTGCTCTCCACAAACCAAAAGAAGAGCCCCACTGCTGATAATACTTACACACCTCATTAAAATAGGGATGTCAGTTTTCTGCCTAAATAAAGCATTCATTCCTATGTTCCAACTGCAAGTTCTCAAATTATTTATATTTATATTTATTTATATTATTTATATTTATAATATACACCAAGCCAGCCACAAACTCTTCATCAGCAATGGTTAATGTTAGGGCAATGGTGGAACAAAGTTACTGGAAGTAAGCAATTAATAACTGGTATGACTTAAGCCCTACTCCAGGAGATGGAATTCACACTCACTGTTGCTTGGGTTCTCAAGAACCTGAGAGTAGATAGGCCAGGGACCAAGAGTAAAATTAATTAAGACTGGTATAAAGAAAAAATGCAGGCTGGAGATATGGCTCAGAGGTTAAGAATATTGGTTCCTCTTCCAATGAACCTGGGTTCAATTTCCAGAACCCATATGGCAGCTCACAACTCTCTGTAACGTCAAGATCTCATGCCCTCACACAGCTATAAATGCAGGCAAAACACAGATGCACATGAAATGAAAATAAATACATTATTAAAAAAAAAAAGGGAGGAGCAGTCCTGCTAGGCCACAGAAGAGGACTTTGCAGCCAGTCCTGAAGATACCTGATAAAACAGGGTCAGATGAAAGGGGAGGAGGTCCTCCCCAATCAGTGGATTTGGAAAGGGGCAGGGAGGAGATGAGGGAGGGAGGGTGGGATTGGGAGGGAAAGAGGGAGCAGGATACAGCTGGAATACAGACAATAAAATGTAACTAATAATAAAAATTAAAAAAAGAAAGATTCTGGGTTTTTTTTTAATTCAATTTAAGTAATGTTTTCTACTGTGAGGTAAAGGGAAGGATTAATGAGAAGTGAGAAAATGAAAAAAATAGCAGTGAACTTAATGACTTTTGATAGGAATAAAGACCATATGTAGTTTATTAGTGTATCTGAGTTGTTATATAAAGAGAAGTCACTTTAGTTAGGGATTTCTAAGCTCAGGAATACTTTTGAATTTTAAATATACCTGACTTATTAAAGAACTGAGAATAAGATAACAAATCCCTAACCCTTAATGAGATATTATATTACTTCCAGCACCAGAGTTCAGGGAATATTGTGGAAGGGGAGGCAGAGAAAGTGTAAGATCCAGGGGAGGCTACAATAGGCTTCTAAGTCAGTATTCCGGACAGGATGATCACATTTTGTTGTATGCATGAAAAAGTAAAATAAAAATGTGAAAAGATAAATATATTTAAGTTGAATTGCCTACCAACTGTTAAGTTGTTCTTTAACAGAAATTATAATTATAAAAGTAAAGGGTCTGAGGCAGGGCAAGATGGCAGTGCCGGGAGGAATCTCATTCTGAGCAGCAGCACAGCAGGATCGGCACAGTGACCAGCAATCAGAACTCGTGGCCAAAAACACAAGTGATTGTGTTTCCCAGGTAAGAGGATACCCCATGGTGGGGGATTCAATCAGCTTTAACTCACCCAGCTAAACCACGAAAGAGATCCCGGTTCCGCCAGGCGCTTGGTAGCCAGCCCAGAGCCTCACGCCAGCGTGATCTGGTCACTGTCCCAGACTGAACTGTGGGCCCACAACATCACAGACTGGATTTTCCAGTCGAGAGATAACCCCATGGTGCAGGAAACGATTGGGACTGTCCTTAGGTCATCCAGACATCCCCTGGAAAAAACTCGGGTTCCGCGGGGGCCCAAGGAGCCAGCCTGGAGCCAGAGCTGGGGACCCAGGCGCCTGCAAAGAGCCCTGCCTGCATGCCTGATTCGCCACCTCAGATAGAACTGTGGGCCCCAGGCACCAGAGACTGCTTTTCACTGTCAGGTGCAAACCCACAGGGAGGGTCTGATCTCAGAACACTCAGCTGACACCCCCACCCCGAAAAGATCTAGGGAAAATTACCCAGTTTAGGCAGACACCCAAGTTCCCAAAGGCCAGAAAGGCAGAGCCACAGGCGGGCATTTGTGCCTGTGGGTTCTACTCACCACCCCAGACAGAACGGCAGTCACCAAAGCAAAGACTGGGTGTCCCTGGCAGGAGGAAACCCCATAGCGGGGGGATCATCAGGTCTAATGCTCAGGACACCCAGCATCAAAAGACTTTCTGGATTCACTCAGACTCTACACTCTAGCCTTCTACTGCAGGCAGGAGTGCTGTGCTCAGCCGCCATTATTGAGTTCCCCTAGGGCACTGGGACACACAGCTGCATCCTCAGACCTACAAAAGCCAGAGAGCCATTACAGCAGCCCTCAGATACTGTGCCAAGGATCAACCAGTTATCCCTAGCTAGACTGACACAACTGTGGGAATCCCTGGACCTTCAAGAGGGCTGCATCCACAGCGTCTGGACCAGAGCAGTGCCCGCAGCCAACATCCCAGACAGGGACACACAGCTTCTGGTCCAGACTGAGGCACCCAGACTCCAGAACAAAGCAACGCCCCAGGCGACAACTCAACCTAGTGCACATTCTCCAGACCCAGAGTGGAGCACTCAGTCTCTGGCCCAGAGACTTGTGGGCGCTCCTCTCACTTTCCTGGACAGAACTGTGTGCCCCAGGATAACAGACTGAGTTTCCCTGTTGGAAAGCTAGGGAATCTGCAGGTTCTCAAGAGGACTGTACCTAGAAAACTGTAACACCAGCACCAGCTCATTAAATTTATAACAAGAAACCCAGCAGTGGAGCAGCTGTCTTGAGAACTTCTATGGGTAAGAGGAGAGCCCCCCCCCTGCCTAACAAAGACCACAGCTACTACTCAGGGCTATACACCTGAGGTGAGCAGTGACAATTCCTGAGAAACACTGGCCATACAGTGACCATAACCAAAAAGCAGAGGAGGACTCCTTCAGGAAAAATCATCTTCCAGCCAAGAAGATTCTCCATACCTCAGGACTCCAGGAAGCACAGAAACTAACAGCCAACACCTAAAACAGCCCAATGGGTAGAGGTCAGCATAAAAGCTCAACAAACAAAAGACGGAGCAATATGGCATCTCCAGAACCCAGCCATCCAGGGGCGAACAGCCTTGGACAACACAGCATAAAAGAAAATCAAGAAGATGACCTTACATCTATGCTGATGAAGAGGATAATAGAGGAAACAAATAAAATACGTAAAGAATTAGAGGAAGATAAAACCAAACAGATCATGGTTATCCATAAAGAAATGGAGGAAGTTAAAGACAAGGAGATTATGGCCATCCATGAAGAAATACGGGAAGATGCAGCCGAACAGTTTGAGGCCTTCAGAGAAGAAATAATTAAATCATTGAAAGAAATAAAAGAAACAGAGTTGAAGGAACTAAAAAAAAAAAAAAGAGGAAAATACAATCAGACAGGTGAAGGAAGTAAACAAAACAACTCAAGATCTGAAGATAGAACTGAAAAAATTAAAGAAAACACAAAAAGAGGAAATAATGGAGAGGAAGAATCTAGGGAAGAAAACAGGAACTACAGAGGTAAGCATAACCAACAGCATAACTACAAGAAATGGAAGAAAGAATCTCAGGTGTAGAAGATACAATGGAAGAAATCGATGTATCTGTCAAAGAAAATGTTAAATCCAAAAAATTCCTGACACAGACCGTCCAAGAAATCCAAGACAAAGTGAAAAGACAAAACCTAAGAATAATAGGAATAGAGGAAAAAGAAGACTCTCTTCTCCAAGGCCCAGAAAATATTTTCAACAAAATCATTGAAGAAAATTTCCCCAAGTTAAAGGAGAAGCCATTAAGAATACATGAGGCCTACAGAACACCCAACAAATTTGACCAGAAAAGAAAATCCTCCCGCCAAATAATAATCAAAACAGTAAGTATACAGAACAAAGAAAAAAATACTAAAAGCTGCAAGGTAAACAGGCCAAGTAACATATAACGGCAAACCCATTAGAATCACACCAGACTTTTCAACAGAAACTATGAAAGCCAGAAGGGCCTGGACGGATATCATGCAGACCCTAAGAGAAAACAGATGTCAACCCAGGCTACTATACCCTGCAAAACTCTCAGTCCTCATAGACGGAGAAAACAAGATATTCAATGACAAAAACAAATTTCAACAATACCTACACACAAACCCAGCATTACAGAAGACACTGGAAGGGAAAATACAACCCAAGAAAATTAGCTTCTGTCAAGAAAACACAGGAAATAATTAACCTTACTATATTAAAACAAAAAGCAACCAAGCACACAACCTTATGACCACAGCCAACATCAAAATCAAAGGATCTAACAGCCACTGGTCATTAATCTCTCTCATCAATGGACTCAACTTTCCAGTAAAAAGACACAAATTAACAGAATGGATACATAAACAAAACCCAGCAATCTGTTGCATACAAGAAACACACCTAAGGCACAAAGAAAGACATTACCTGAGGGTAAAAGGTTGGAAGACAACTTTCCAAGCAAATGGACCCAAGAAACAAGCAGAAGTAGTCATTGTAATTTCTGATAAAATAGATTTTCAACCAAAATTAATAAAAAGAGATGGGGAAGGACACTTCATACTCATCAAGGAAAAATTCCACCAGGAAGACATCAAAATCCTGAACATCTCTGTCCCAAATGCAAGGGCTCTCACATTTGTAAAAGAAACATTGATAAAATTTAAACAAAATTAAGCAAAGAAACAATAACTCTGACAGAGGTCATGAATCAAATGGACCTCACAGACATTTACAGAACTTCACACCCAAACATAAAAGAGTTTACCTTCTTCTCAGCACCTCATGGAACCTTCTCCAAAATAGACCATATAGTTGGTCACAAAGCAAGCCTCAACAGATACAAGAAGATTGAAATACTCCCTTGTATCTTGTCTGATCACCATGGAATAAAGCTGGACCTCAACAACAACAGAAATACCAAAAAGACTAAACACACAAGGAAACTGAACACCTTGTTACTAAATGACAGGTGGGTCAGGGAAGAAATAAAAAAATTAAAGTCTTCCTAGAACTCAATGAAAATGAAAACACAACATACCCAAACTTGTGGGACACAATGAAAGCAGTGCTAAGAGGAAAGTTCATAGCACTAAGTGCCTTCAAGAAGAAATTCGAGACAGCTCATTCAAGCAACTTAATGGCCCACTTAAAAACCCTAGAAAAAGAAGACACAGACACACCAAAAAGGAGTAGAAGGCTGGAAATTATCAGACTCAGGGCTGAAATCAATCAATTAGAAACAAATGAAACAATTCAAAGAATCAAAGAAACCAAGAGCTGGTTCTTTGAGAAAATCAATGAGATCGACCAACCCTTAGCCAAGCTAACTAAAAGGCAGAGAGACACCACCCAAATCAACAAAATCAGAAATGAAAAGGGGGACATAAATACAGACACAGAGGAAATCCAAACAATCATTAGGACTTACTTCAAAAGTCTATATGCCACAAAATTTGAATATCTAAATGAAATGGACAATTTTCTTGATTGATTTGACTTACCAAAGCTGAATCAGGACCAGGTAAATCAATTAAATAGTCCTATATCCCCGAAAGAAATAGAAGAGGTCATCAAAAGTCTCCCATCCAAAAAAAGCCCAGGACCACATGGCTTCAGTGCAGAATTCTACCACACCTTCAAAGAAGAGCTAACTCCAATTATCTTCAAATTATTCCACAAAGTAGAAACAGAAGGAACATTACCAAACTCATTCTATGAAGCCACCTTCACCTTGGTACCTAAACCTCACAAAGACTCAACAAAGAAAGAGAATTTCAGGCCAATCTCCCGTATGAACATTAATGCAAAAATATTTAACAAAATACTTGCAAACCGAATATAAGAACACATCAAAGATATTATCCACTATGACCAAGTAGGCTTCATCCCAGGTATGCAGGGGTGGTTCAATATACAGAAATCGATCAATGTGATCAACCATATTAACAAACTGAATGAAAGAAACCACATGATAATCTCCCTAGATGCTGAAAAAGCATTTGAGAAAATCCAACATCTATTCATGTTTAAAGTATTGGAGAGATCAGCGATACAAAGCACATATCTAAACATAGTAAAGGCGATATACAGCAAGCCTATAGCCAACATCAAACTGAACGGAGAGAAACTTAAAGCAATCCCACTGAAATCAGGGACAAGACAAGGCTGCCCACTCTCTCCATATCTCTTCAACAAAGTGCTGGAAGTCCTTGCTAGAGCAAAAATACAGTTGAAGGAGATCTAGGAGATACAGATGGGAAAGGAAGAAGTCAAATTATCACTATTTGCAGATAATATGATAGTATACACGAGTGACCCCAAAAAATCTACCAGGGAAAACCTACAGCTGATAAACACCTTCAGCAGAGTGGCCGGAAACAAAATTAACTCAAGAAATAACTAACACTCCTGTATACAAAAGACAAAAGGGCTGAGAAAGAAATTTGAGAAAAAACACCCTTCACAATAGCCACAAATGACATAAAGTACCTTGGTGTAATCCTAACCAAGCAAGTCCAAGATTTGTAGGAAAAAAATTTCAAGTCTCTGAAAAAAGAATTAGAAGAAGATTTGAGAAGATGTAAAGATCTCCCATTCTCATGGCTTGGCAGGATTAACATAGTAAAAATGGCCATCTTACCAAAAGCAATCTACAGATTTAATGCAATTCCCATCAAATTGCCAACACAATTTTTACAGACCTGGAAAGAAAAATTCTCAACTTTGTATGGAATACAAGAAACCGAGAATTGCTAAAACAATCCTCTACAATAAAAGATCTTCTGGAGGTATCTCCATCCCTGATCTCAAGCTGTACTATAGAGCAACAGTTATAAAAACTGCATGGTACTCTCATAGAAACAGAATGGTGGATCAGTGGAACTGAACAGAAGACCCAGAAATAAACCCACACATTTATGTACACCTGAGTTTTGACAAAGATGCCAAAACCATACAATGGAAAAAAAGATAGCCTCTTCAACAAATCGTGCTGGTCCAACTGGTCTTCTACATGTAGAAAAATGAAAATAGATCTATACTTATCATCCTGCACAAAACTGAAGTTCAAGTGGATCAAAGACCTCAACATAAAACCAGACACATTAAATTGGCTAGAAAAAAAGTGGGGAATACCCTAGAACTCATTGGTACAGGAAAAAACTTCCTGTACAGGCTTCCAGCAAAGGCTCTAAGAGCAACAATCAATACATGGGACCTCATGAAATTGAAAAGCTTCTGTAAAGCAAATGACACCATCATCAAAACAAAGCGACTGCCTACAGATTGGGAAAGAATCATCACCAACCCTTTATCTGACAGAGGACTCATATCCAATATATATAAAGAACTAAACAAGCTGAAAAGCAATAAACCAAGTAATCCACTTAAAAAATGGGGAACAGAGCTAAAGAGAGAATTCTCTGTAGAAGAATATCGAATGGCAGAGAAGCACTTAAAGAAATGCTCAACCTCATTAGCCATTAGGGAAATGCAAATCAAAACGACCCTGAGATTTTACCTTACACCCATCAGAATGGCCAAGATCAAAAATTCAAGGGACAACACATGCTGGAGAGGTTGTGGAGAAAGGGGAACCCTTCTCCACTGCTGGTGAGAATGTAAACTGGTACAACCACTCTGGAAATCAATCTGGTGCTTTCTCAGACAACTAGGAATAGAGCTTCCTCAAGATCCAACCATACCACTCCTAGGCATATACCCAAAAGAGGCACAAGTACACAAAAAGGTTATTTGCTCAACCATGTTTGTAGCAGCTTTATTTGTAATAGCCAGAAGCTGGAAACAACCCAGATGCCCCTCAACAGAAGAATAGATGCAGAAACTGTGGTACATCTATACAATGGAGTATTACTCAGCAATGAAAAATAAGGAAATCATGAAACTTGCAGGTAAATGGTGGGACCTGGAAAGGATCATCCTGAGTGAGTTGTCCTAGAATCAAAAAGACATGGATGGTATATACTCACTCATAAACATACAATATAGAATAAACTCACTAAAATCTGTACATCTAAACAAACTAAGCCAAAGAGAGGACCCTAACTAAACTGTTCAATCCCCATCCTGAAAGGCAAAGAGGATGGACATCAGAAGAAAAAGAAATAGGAAACAACCTAGGAACCTGCTACAGAGTGCCTCAAAAAGCCAAAAGAAAACAGGAAACAACCTTGAAACCTGCTACAGATGGCCTCTGAAAGCTTCTGCAGTATAGACTGTCAAAGCAGATGCTAAGCCTGATGGCAAACTGATGGTCAGAGTGAATGGAATTCTATGTAAGAAGTGGGAAATAGTAAGAGCTGGAGGGGACGGGAACTCCACAAGGAGAGCAACAGAACAAGATAATTTGAACACAGGGAACTTCCCAGAGACTCATACTCCAACCAAGGACTATTTGTGGAGATGACCTGGAACCCCTGCACAGGTGTAGCCATGGCAGTTCAGTGTCCAAGTGGGTTACATAGTAATGGGAAGAGGGACTGCCTCTGACATAATATGATTGGCCTGCTCATTGATCACTTCCCTCTGAGGGGGGAGCAGCCTTATCAAGCCACAGTAGAGGACAATGCAGCCACTTTTGATGAGAACTGATAGACTAAGATCAGAAAGAAGAGGAGAACCTACTCTATCAGTGGACTTGGGGAGTGGCATGCAAGCAGAAAGGGGAGGGAAGGTGGGATCGGGAGGGGAGGAGGGGGGTTATGGGGGGATACAAAATGAATAAAATGTAATTAATAAAAAATTTAAAAAAAATGGGGAACAGAGCTAAACAGAGAATTCTCTGTAGAGGAATAAAAATGGCAGAGAAGCACTTAAAGAAATGCTCAACCTCATTAGTCTTTAGGGAAATGCAAATCAAAACAACCCTGAGATTTCACCTTACACCCATCAGAATGGCCAAGATCAAAAACTCAAGTGACAACACATGCTGGAGAGGTTGTGGAGAAAGGGGAACCCTTCTCCACTGCTGGTGGGAATGTAAACTTGTACAACCACTCTGGAAATCAATCTGGCGCTTTCTCAGACAACTAGAAATAGTGCTTCCTCAAGATCCAGCCATACAACTCCTAGGTATATACCCAAAAGAGGCTCAAGTACACAAATAGGACATTTGCTCAACCATGTTTGTAGCAGCTTTATTTGTAATAGCCAGAAGCTGGAAACAGCCCAGATGCACCTCAACAGAAGAATGGATGCAGAAACTGTGGTACATCTATACAATGGAGTATTACTCAGCAATGAAAAATAAGGAAATCATGAAATTTGCAGGTAAATGGTGGGACCTGGAAAGGATCATCCTGAGTGAGTTGTCCCAGAACCAAAAAGACATACATGGTATATTACTCACTCATATAATAAAACAACATAGAATAAACCCACTAAAATCTATACATCTAAACAAACTAAGCCAAAGAGAGGACCCTAACTAAACTGTTCAATCCCCATCCTGAAAGGCAAAGAGGATGGACATTAGAAGAAAAAGAAAACAGGAAACAACCTAGGAACCTGCTACAGAGGGCCTCTGAAAGCCTCTGCTGTGCAGACTGTCAAAGCAGATGCTGAGCCTGATTGCCAACTGATGGGCAGAGTGAATGAAATTTTATGTAAGAAATGGGAAACAGTAAGAGCTGGAGAGGACAGGAACTCCACAAGGAGAGCAACAGAACAAGAAAATTTGAACACAGGGAACATCCCAGAGACTCATACTCCAACCAAGTCTATTCGTGGAGATAACCTGGAACCCTGACAATGCAGCCACTTCTGATGAGAACTGATAGACTAAGATCAGAAAGAAGGAGATGAGGACCTCCCCTATCAGTGGACTTGGGAAGGGGCATGCATGAAGAAAGGGAGGAAGAGTGGGACTGGGAGGGGAGGAGAGAGGGGCTTATAGGGGATACAAAATGAATAAAGTGTAATTAATAAAAGTTAATTAAAAAATTAAAAAGTAGTAAAGGGTCAATAACTGACCTAAAGTACACCTTGTTACTTCATTTTAATTACATCATATATTCATGTGTATTATAAATATATATGTGTATGCATGTATATAATATTTGAACTACTAGTGATAAACTGTTTTTTAAAGACATAGCTAGTTCAAATTCCAGCTAGTCACACATTGACAAAATAACCTTGAGTATGTCTGAAGCATGATTTTGTCTTTTATGAAGTGTGGGGTAATATTTTCATTTATTGATGTGGAAGTGATTACATCCTGTTATATGAAATGTATAGCCCCGAGTACCTGATGTCTGAATTAAATATCTGTAATGTTCAAAAGAAAAAAAGAAAAATGCAGTACAATGATTACTCCTGAAGATACTCTGTTATAGTCATAGATCAGTGCCTTTTTCAGCTATCATGGAAACTTCTTCCTGCAGCAGATGGAAACAAATATACAGACCCACAACCAGACATCATGATCCACAAAATTGGAAAATCTAAATGAAATGGATAATTTTCTTGATAGATACCACCTACCAGCATTAAATTGAGATCAGATAAACAATTAAAATAGACCTATAACCTCCAATGAAATAGAGCAGTCATTAAAAGTCTACCAACAAAGCCCTGGGCCAGATGATTTTAGCTAAAAATTCTACCATTTTTTCACAGAAAAGCCAATACTCCTCAAACTATTCTATCACTATATGTTAAACCACATAGTAAATTCTTTGAGAACAGCGATCTTAACATACATTTTAATTTATCTATCACCTATCTGTCTATCATCTATCTTTCAATCTATTATTCATTTTTTATAACTTCTGGTTTCTTCAGATATCTCTATTACTACCATTTTATCTACCTTCTTCTATATTAACATTCTTTCCCCCTATGATTCTACCACTGACTCTGTTTTCACTGATGTATCTAGGTGATGCTTGGAATGCAAATAAACTTAGCCATTTAAAGCTTTTGTTGATACGTTAGTGATAAATGATGCATATGAGGTCTTGACTACATTTTCTTTGGATTTACACCAACAGAATTGTACTGATTCAAATGAGAATAACTTTCTGAAATTTAGTCAAATATTACTCAGCTATAAGTACAGATGGGGAAAATACTATACTTGTGATAATATGTGGGTAGTGCTAGTGAAATAAATCTGACTCTGAATAAAATTTAGTAGTTGATCTCTCTTAGGAGATTACAAGGCCCAGGGAATGGGAGACAAAAAAAATTTAAATAGACGGTGAAAAGCTGTTATGTGGAATTAAGAAATCTACCATTCTACAATACGTTATTTATGTAGAGTTAATAACACCTTATATGCAAATTTTTGCTGAAGATATATTTGAGTTCTTGACATCTTCTTAAGTATATCTGTGTACATGTATCACCAATGGCCATAATTTAACATGAACTCAATAAGAAATGAGTTCAAAATAGAACAGACACTTCAAAAATAAACACAATAGGTAAGCATTGAAAGATATATACTGTACCATATATTCATGGAGAATTGCAAAATGACACAGTAGTGAGAGAATACTATTAAACTATTTAAATTGGTATACTCCAAACAAATCAGTATCAAATTAAAAAAAATGGCAGGGGGTTTTCAAGATGATTCATTGGTTCTGAAAATCTACAGGCATTCTCACAATTCAAAGATACTTTTGTCAAATGACTTGGAAATATGACTACATAAAAATCTGTGTCAGAAAGTTTATAATATGTAGCTATATTAATAGCAGTCAAAATTTGAAAGTAACCAAGGTTCTGTTGTGTAAATGAAAAGCTGAGTGATAAATAAGACAATAGGAAATTATACAAAATAGACTAAACTCTGGAGGCAGAAAGGAAAACAAATGTAATTAGTAAGCCAGAGTCTTTAACCTGAAGTGGCTACAGAGTATATCCTGTATAACTATATCACATTGCAGAAGTGTTAGAACTATGGAGATTATCAAGAGATAAGTTATCTGAATCCATAATCAACAACAAACAAAATGAAAACTACGGCTACTGAAAGACTTAAGGTTATAATACTGCATCTGTGTATCTTTGTCTGTTGAAACAATTGTAAACCTTATGCTATTGAAAAGCCTGATAATGAGGGACTTTTTCATTTTCTTTTTTTGCTGTTGTTTTTGAGTTTTAATGTTTAATTAGCTCAGAATCTAATATTATATATATATATATATATAAATGGTCTTGAACATACCAAATACATGCATGTTGTGTTTTTTTTAATTCATTCTTTTTATTTATTTATTTACTATATTTTATTCACTTTGATCACTGCTGCAGCTTCCTCCCTCAGTTCCTCCTATTCCCACCTACCCTCACTCTTCTTCCCCTACTGAGGCAGAAAAAGCCCATCTGAAACTGAGAAATATACTCAGTAATTCTTGTTATAGATTCTTATAGTTATCTGGGAGATTTCGTAGTCAAATATTCTAAATGTTGGTGAGAGAATGAATTTTCATAAATTCTGTCACCATTAGTTTATCATGTCAAATAGTATATGTAGATTTGACAATTCCATATATCAAAGTACTGAATAATATTCAGCTAAAACCCCTTATTCCTACCTAGAAACTGAAGAAAAAGACACATGTTAATGTTTCAAAATTGTCTGAGTTTTGTTATAATAAATAACAAGTAAGAAGGAATGTAAGATTTTCCTAGTAGTAGTAGTCAACAATGCTTCTTTTGACATGCTTGCAAACTAGCCTGCTTGGTTGATTCTCATTGTTTGATAAAAGCTATGTTAATTCTGAGGCATGTCTGGAAACAAAACTCAATTCCTTATAACATAAAGATATTGAACAAGGAGTCCAAGGTAGCAGTGAACAGCCTGCACCATATCTGAGGGGCATAAGATCCAAAACTCTGAAATTGGTGAGTGGGAGGCAGTTGAAGACAGAACATGGACATTGAGGGTTCCTGGGCTAGAGAGGACAACCTGTGAGCTGCGACATTTTGGATCCACGTCATCCATGGACATCTCAGGGGCCTGAGAGTGGCAAATATTCAACCGCCCTGCACTTCCCCTTGCCCCAAACAAGGGCCTCCCAGCTCTGCTGAGGAGGCAGTAGTTGCCTGAAAAAGGAGCCTCCCTGCTCTGTGTAAAAGATGGCAGAGGTGATGGCTATAAGGGCCTACTAGGCCTGCAGCCATGGCAGGCAGCAGCTGCCCCAAGCAGGAGTCTCCATGCTCCATGACTAAGACAACAGACATGGCTGCCCCAAGTATGGATCTCCTTGCCCAGCAGACAGACAATGGATACCACTGAGCTAATGTCCTACACTTTCAATTGTACCTGAGGACACAAATCGGGGAGTAGAGCACAGAAGGAACCCCAGTGATTTCTGATTAGGCCTACAAGGAAATGAGTGTACCTTCAAGTGAGTGCTTGCAGAGCCCCAGATCCAGGGTCCCTCTACACTAGCAGCAAGACATCAGACCCCTACCACCCACACCCTACTTTTTGGCAACATGGGGATCCTTGGGACAGCATTGTCAACAATGAAGCTGCCTTTCTGTGGGTCTCCAAGTGGAGGCCAGGCAGACAATTTCAGGAGCCGATATGGTATAACCTAGATAGATCTGAATACCTAGAGGACAGTATAAAAGGCCTGTGTGACACACAACTACAGATACTTGATTTTGACTAAGAAGCAAAAACCATACATGGAAAAAAGACAGCACCTTGAACAAATGGTGCTGGTCTAACTGGATGTCTACATGTAGAAAATGCAAATAGATCCAATTTATCACCATGCATATAACTAAAGTACAACTGGATCAAAGACCTCAAAATAAAACCAGACACTAAATCTGTTAGAAGAAAAAGTAGGGAAGAGTCTTGAACTCATTGGCACTGAAGACAACTTCCTGAACAGAACACCAACAGCACAAGTTCTAAGAGCAACAATCAATAAATGAGACCTCATGAAACTGAAAAGCTTCTGTAAAGCAAAGGACACTGTCATCAGAACAAAACAACAACCTACAGACTGGGAAAGGATCTTCACCAACCCTATACCTGACAGAGGGCTGATATCTAGAAAATAGAAAGAACTTAAGAAGTTAAAAGCAACAAATCAAGTATTCCTATTAAAAAAAAAAAACAGGGTGCAGAGCTAAATACAGAATTCTCAATAGAGGAAAATCAAATGCCAAAGAAACACTTAAAGAAATGCTTGGCATGCTTATTCATCAGGGAAATACAAATCCAAATGACCCTGGGATTTCACCGTATGCCTGTCAGAATGGGTAATATCAAAAACTGACATAACATGCTGGAGAAGATGTGGAGAAAGGGGAGCCTTTCTCTATTGTGGTGGGAATGTATAACCACTTTGGAAATCATTCTGATGCTTTCTAAGAAAATTGGGAACAGTGCTACCTCAAGATCCAGCTATAAAAATTTCTAGGCATGTATCCAAAATACGCTCAAGTATAAAAACAAGAACATTTGCTCAACCATGTTAGTATCAGCTTTATTCAAAACAGAGAGAATCTGGAAACAACCCAGATGTCCCTCAACAGAGGAATGAATGCAGAAATTGTAGTATATTTACACAATTGAATACTACTTAGCAATTAAAAACAAGGAAACCTTGAAATTTGCAGCAAATGGTGGGAACTAGAAAAGATCATCTTGAGTAAGGTATACCAGAAGCAGAAAGACACATGGTATATTCTCACAAGTGGATATTAGTCATATAATATAGAATAAACATACTAATATCTGTATACATACCTAAAGAAGCTAAGCAAGAAGGAGGACCATGGGTAAGATGATAAATCCTGATTCAGAAAAGCAAACGGGACAGACATTGGAAGAGGGAGAAAAACAGGGAACAGGACAGGAGCCTATCACAGAGGGCCTCTGAAAGACTCTGCCCAGTATTAAATCAGATGCTGATACTCACTGCCAAACTTTGGGCAGAGTGCAGGGAATCATGAAAGTGGGGGGGGATGAAAGATTTGCAGGAGACAGGAGCTCCACAAGGAGAGCAACGGAACCAAAACATCTGGGCACATGGGACTTTTCTGAGATTGATACTCTAACCAAGGCCCATGCATGGAGATAACTTTGAACCACTGCACAAATGTAGCCCATGGCAGCTCATTATCTAAGTGGGTACCCTAGTAAGGGGAAAAGGGGCTGTCTCTGACATTAGTGGCTGGCTCTTTGATTACCTTCCCCTGAGGGAGGAGTAGCCCTCCCAGGCCACAAAGCAAGACAATGAAGCCACTCCTGAAGAGACCTGATAGGCTAGGGACAGATGGAAGGAGAGGAGGACTGCCCCTATCAGTGGACTGGGGGTGGGGGGGCATGGAAGGAAAAGAAGGAGGAAGGGTGGAATTGAGAGAGGAAGTAGGAGGGGGCTCCAGTTGGACTACAAAATGTATAAATTGTAATTGATAAACATAAATTAATTTTTAAAAGATATTGAACAAGTTAAAGCATATGATAGAATACTTTAAATACACTTGCTTGTAGAGAATTCTCAGTGAAAGTTTTGCTTTTGTAATATAATGTCATTGGTGATGGAAATATAGAAATATAGAAAGAGGCAGTAGGATTATCCTAAACTAGAATAAATATATATATAATATATATTATAATATATAATAGAATATATCAATATAGATATATATATAATATAATATATATAGAATATATTTAATATATTCTATTATATATTATAATATATATATTAAACTGGAAACATTATATATATATTAAATGTTTCCAGTTTAATGAAATTTGAAAATTTGAACTCTAAGGAGAAAATGTTGATTTATCTTGAAAACCTGAGACACTTGGCAGTCCTAGATGTGAATTCTCTTCTAGTCACAATTACTAAGACTGGACAGAAATAATTCTTTCTTGATAAACTTTGGCTCCATATTCTCATTCTCTATCCAGTGTTTTTATTCTCATTATCTGAAATCTCCTAGTTCCTGTACCTATATTTGCTTTCAATTTTCACCTTTAAAAAAGAAATTTAATTGCACACAGTGATTTATTTATAAGTGATAAGTGGTGGTGGGGGGGTGGATGGGTGTACATGCTCATGTGTTTGTGAATCTAAATGTGTGCTCTTATTGTTTGTGTTTCTCCATTATCTACTTTTGTAGCCAGAACTGGTCTTGAACTCATGATTTTCTTGTCTCAGTCTCTGAGTACTGGAAACAATCCTTTCTGAAAACACCAAACTCATAATCTTTTCTTAGGTAAAAAAAAAAAAAAAGGTTTGTGCTTCTAATAATTTTGACATTTTAAATATTTATGTCTGTATTAAGTATATAATAACTTTGATGCACTTTTAACCATAAATGTCTACATTTTGAATACAGTGGTCTCATAATAAGGGGCCATTAAAATTTTATATTTACTTAGATGTGTATACAGGTTTTAGTTTAAGGCTTTATCGCATGCTTTATGCATAAGACAAATAATATGAGATTAACTTTCTGGATAAAGGTCATGCTTGCCTAATATGTGGATAAGATACAGATGAGAAAAAGGGAAGCAAATGGGAGGGTTCTAATGAGTCTTTATGAATGACGGCAGGCTCTTTCAAGATTAATGTGTTATTTTTATGCTCCATTGTGCTTTCTTGCTGAACCTCATCACAGAGATAAGAGCAGCGGTTTATCTAAACCTGCAGCAAGAATCATTCCAGTCACATGGACTTTTATGAGTTCATGAAGACTGATTTGGTCTCTTAAGCATCTTTTTGTGATTAATAGCAACATTTGGTCAGATCGTTTCATTTGAATATTCTCTGGGAATTTTGAATCATACATTATTTAAATTGAAGCCACCAAAAAGAAAAGATGCTTTTAATACATTTACTTCATAATAAATTCAGTTTATCTTTTTAAACTCTAACCTCCAAAGAAAATGTATTTCACATGGACAGGTGTTTAAGTTTATGTGTATCTTATGTGTGAAATATATTGTATACATGTATGTGTATGTATATATGCATATTTATACTAAATAAGTGATATATATTTATAAATACATGTAATATCTTTACAATTGCAAGTTATTTTCACATGCACTAACTATAGTATTACCATATGCATTTTCTAATAAATATATTACTGTAACACAAAACTATCTTTTCCATGTGACTTGAATGGAAATATGCAAACCTCCATTTTGTTTCTAAAATGTTTACAATATATTTTCTTTAAATAGCTTTGTAAAATTTCAACACTGCTTTTTTTCAATGAATTAAACCTGTAGTGAAATTTCCAAAATTCATACAATAATATTTTAAATGTCTCGATAAATATGTTGGACATAAGTTTTATATTTTACTTGCTAAGTCCTTTCTCCATGAGGAAAAAGTCATAGGGTATGATTCAAAGAGATGTTCTATGCAATACACTTTTAATTTTCTTGACATATCTAACTTTTTAACAGAATTTACAACAATATGAATTGTGACCACTTGAAAGCTGTTATAATTCCTTGAGAAAGAGAAGTTGAATGGGAATTGATAAAAACTTTCCACTTGGAAGTGATCTGTATTGTTGACAAATTGCCCAGTTTAGTTGGTTTAGGGGAAACATGAAAACCTTGTGAGAAAGTAGACATGGCTCAGTGGTTAAGAAAACTTGCTGCTCTTTCATAGGATCCAGGTTTATCTCCTAGCACCAATATGGCCTCTTACAACTGTATGTAACTATAGCTGAAGGGATTCCAGTGCCCTCCTGTAATGTATTTGGGCAGTATGTGGACATAATGCACTTACACAAGGAATACACTCTACTTATAAAACAAAAATAGTTCTAAAAACAAAGCAAACCAATGTAACCCTTATTACTAATTCACTATAAACACCATCTTGATAGGTGTGCTAATATTGCATAACACATAATTTACAAGTGCTATCAAAGTGTACAAATGTTACCCAAAATAGATTGAGCATTAATACATTTATCATGCTTCGTTTGCAGTTTATGAACCATCTTAGCTATCATGCTTAAAGAGAAATACATTATCATGTTGTCTTTAAGAAAACAGCCTGTCACACACTCGAAAAGTTAGTTTACTCCTTTTTTAAAACATTCTCGTTTATATCAATATAATGATGAAGAAGAGGATCATCATCACTAGATATCTTTGCAGTAACAGAATCCCACTGTATGGTTCAGTGTGATGTAATCCTCTTACCAAACCCAGACTTAATTGAACTAATGGCCAACCTCCTGCCTCAACCTTCTGAATAATGAGATTAAAGGCATTAAACACCACTTCTATTTTCTAGAAAATGAAGTAGCTTATTACCTTCTTTCCCCTTATGTTTGCTTTAAATGATATTTTGTTTGCCTGATTGCTTATTTTGTAACTAGATCTTGCACTGTAGCCCAAACAGCCATTGGAATTCTTGTTCATCCCACCGTCCAGTGTGCAGGGAAAAGAGTAACACACCACAACACCTGGTTCTGTTTATCAATTACTTTATCACATTAATGAGATATTAGATTCTTATTAACGAGATTATAGATTTCGTAATGGGGACCCTATTGAATATCACATTAGTTTTGCAGAACATATTGTCTAGAATTCCCATTATCTTTTGGCTACATAGAATGCCAGTTTTAAAATTCCAAACTTCAAATGGCTTATAGACATTTTCAACTGCAATTGTTAATTTTGATAAGCCATCGCACAAAACATCCAACACTTATTATATCTATGATATATATGTGTTTACAGTTTATAATAAAATTTCTTTAATGTACTTTAAATGTTTTAACAATAGTATAAAATTTTTGATATGTGACTTCTACATTAATCAATAAAAGTGAAAAGTTGAGTGACTACTTTGGACTCTTTTAAGAATATAAGTATACGATTGAGTAGTGAAAATCTTTTCTTTATAATATCTAAAACTGAGTAGATACATGAAATGTTAGTGAATTACACACACATTTCAACTTCTAAAGAGGTATATTTTATACAAGAAATACCCACTTGTACAGCTGACATTAGATTAACTACATATATACATATTTATATAGGTGTCAAGACTAGTACCAAAGCAAAAGAAAGGATCTAGAGTGAAATATAAATGTAAACTAACATAGTTTATGATTTTTTAAAAGGTTAGAAAACATGTACATAAAGAAAAAATATGGTGTTTTGAAAAGAGTGAGAGACCAAAAGAGCAAGATGCTGGGCCCTGTGTCTTCTGTTTATAATTGAAAAAACTGTAATACTGATGGTGGGTGCTTCCAGTACATCTCACATATAAGGATGATATAACTCCTAGTAAAGCCGTAACTGCAAATGAACTTCATGTGCAATCACATTGAGCTTGTGTCTGAGTCCGTAATGCAAGTTCTAGAGTATGGAAAAAGATAGATGATCATTAAAGAAAGTTATCATAACACAATGAAGAGATTAAATGTGATTTTGGTGACCATAAACCTGAAGAAAGCAATGAAATCGTTTTATACATAAATATATATGTTTATACATATATATGTTTTTGTATATGCATATATTGTATATATATTTATGTATATAAATATGTATATGTCTATATATTTATATGCATTGGCATCAAAAATAAAATATAATATTTAATTTTCATTTTTCATGTTTGGAATGTGTTCAAATTGTCAAAATTTAATTTTATATATAGTAAATATTTTTATAATTGGATTACTTGATTTTTTTTGGTGTTAAACTTCTTGTTTTTATATATTGTAGATATTACCTTCTAACAGATGTGGAATTGGTGAAGATCTTTTCCCCAATGTGTAGCCTGTCATTTTGTTCTGATGACAGTGTCCTTTGCTTTACAGAAGTTTTTCAGTTTAATGAGGTCCCATTTATTTATTGTTGATATTAGAGCCTTGCTGTTGGTGTTCTGTTCAGGAAGTTGTCCCCTGTGCCAATAAGTTCAAGGCTCTTCCTCACTTTTTCTTATAACAGATTTGGTGTGTGTAGTTTTTCTGATCCACTTTCACTTTAGATTTGTGCTGGGTGATACATATGGATGTTTGCATTTTTCTTCACTTATAAGTGATATTAGACATAAATTATACAATAATCATACTAAAATCTATAGTCCTAAAAAAGGTAAGCAAGAAGGAGAACGCTAGAGAAGCGACTTAATCCTTATTCAGAAGGACAAACAGGGTAGACATCGGAAGTAGAAGATAGGAAACAGGACTGGAGTCTTCCACACAGGGCCTCTGAAAAACTCTACCCATCAGAGTATTGAAACAGATGCTGAAACTCATAGCCAAACTTTGGGAAGAGTGCTGAGAATCTTATGGAAGAAGAGGGAGTTAGAAAGACCTGGAGGGGACAGGAGCTCTACAAGGAGACAAACAAAGCCATCCAATTGGAGACAATTGGGGCCTGCAGAAACTGATGCACCAACCAAGGACCATGTATGAAGAGAACCTTATCCTCTGCTGGGATTTAGCCAATAGGAAGTACTGCCTTCATGTGTGTTCCTAGTAAAGGGTGCAAGAGCTGTCTTGACATGGTTCGGTTCCCTGTCATTGATCACTTTCCTCAAGTGAGGGGGTGCATTGCCAAGCCACAGAAGAAGATGCAGACAGTTCTGGTTAGACTTTATTGGCTGGTGTCAGATCATAGAGTAGGAGGGCTCCCCCTTTCTGAGAAATTGGGTGGGAGAATGGGGAGAAGAGAGAAGGAGGGTGGGGCAGAAAGGAGATGAGGGAGGGGGCTACAATCGGAGTGAAAAGTGAATAACTTATAAAAAAATAAATTTAAATTTAAAAATATTATAGTAAAAAGTCATATTAAGGTGAGACTTTATCCATTATCAAAAGTAATTTTGAGTAAATATGCAATGTCCCAGTCTACTTTATATTGTTGGAATATATGACTGGAATCAACTGGCAAAGTATGGTTTTATTCTGCTTACCTACAGTTCATCACTGAAGGAAATCAGGGCAGGAACTCAAGGCAGATATAGGGAGGTGGAAACCATAGCAGAGGTAATAGATGGATTCTGTTTTGGCTTATTCTACATAGTTGGCTTAGCATGCTTTCTTATACAATTCAGGGTGGCACTGACCTGAATAACTGGGGCCCTTCTACATCAATAATTGACCAAGACAATGCCGAACAGACTTGCCTACAAACCACCGTGATTAAAGCATTTTTCTGAATTGAGAATCCTTATGGTAAATGAGCCATGTTTTTATTACATTGACCAAGACACCTACAAGCACATCTAGAAAAGACATGCCATGTTAGTGTGTGTGTATGTGTGTGTGTGTGTGTGTGTGTGGGCACACACGCGCATTTTCACTTGAAAAACTTCTAACACAAAAAAGATTGATTGTTAAAATACGTTCTCTTGCTTTGGTAAGTCAAATCGATCAAGAAAATTGTCCATTTCATTTAGATTTTCAAATTTTGTAGCCAGATACAAAATTAACTCAAAAAAATCAGTAGCACTCCTGTATACAAAAGACAAAAGGGCTGAGAAAGAAAATAGAGAAACAACACCCTTCACAATAGCCACAAATGACATAAAGTAACTTGGTGTAACCCTAACCAAGCAAGTCAAAGACTTGTATGAAAAAAATTTCAAGTCTCTGAAGAAAGAATTAGAGGAAGATATGAGAAGATGGAAAGATCTCCCATGCTCATGGCTTGGCAGGATTAACATAGTAAAAATGGCCATCTTACCAAAAGCAATCTACAGATTTAATGCAATTCCCATCAAATTGCCAACACAATTCTTTACAGACCTAGAAAGAAAAATTCTCAACTTCATATGGAATAACAAGAAACTGAGAATTGCTAAAACAATACTCTACAATAAAAGATCTTCTGGAGGTATCTCCATCCCTGATCTCAAGCTGTACTATAGAGCAACAGTTATAAAAACTGCATGGTACTCTCATAGAAACAGAATGGTGGATCAGTGGAACCGAACAGAAGACCCAGAAATAAACCCACACATTTATGCACACCTGATTTTTGACAAAGATGCCAAAACCATACAATGGAAAAAAGATAGCATCTTCAACAAATGGTGCTGGTCCAACTGGACTTCTACATGTAGAAAAATGAAAATAGATCCATTCTTATCATCCTGCACAAAACTGAAGTTCAAGTGGATCAAAGACCTCAACATAAAACCAGACACATTAAATCGGCTAGAAAAAAAAAGTAGGGAATACCCTAGAACTCATTGGTACAGGAGAAAACTTCCTGAACAGAACACCAACAGCACAGGCTCTAAGAGCAACAATCAATCAATGGGACCTCAAGTAACTGAAAAGCTTCTGTAAAGCAAAGGACACCATCATCAAAACAAAGCGACTGCCTACAGATTGGGAAAGAATCTTCACCAACCCTTTATCTGACAGAGGGCTAATATCCAGTATATATAAAGTATATATAAAGAACTAAACAAGCTGAAAAGCAGCAAACCAAGTAATCCACTTAAAAATGGGGAACAGAGCTAAAGAGAGAATTCTCTATAGAGGAATATCGAATGGCAGAGAAGGACTTAAAGAAATGCACAACCTCATTAGCCATTAGGGAAATGCAAATCAAAACAACACTGAGATTTCACCTTACACCCATCAGAATGACCAAGATCAAAAACTCAAGTGACAACATATGCTGGAGAGATTGTGGAGAAAGGGGAACCCTTCTCCACTGCTGGTGGGAATGTGAACTTGTACAACCACTCTGGAAATCAATCTGGCACTTTCTCAGACAACTAGGAATAGCGCTTCCTCAAGATCCAGCCATATCACTCCTAGGTATATACCCAAAAGAGGCTCAAGTACACAAAAAGGACATTTACTAAACCATCTTTGTAGTAGCTTTGTTTGTAATACCCAGAAGCTGGAAACAGCCCAGATGCCCCTCAACCGAAGAGTGGATGCATAAATTGTTGTACTTCTATACAATGGAGTATTACTCAGCAATAAAAAATAAGGAAATCATGAAATTTGCAGGTAAATGGTGGGACCTGGAAAGGATCATCCTGAGTGAGTTGTCCCAGAAGCAAAAAGACACACATGCTATATTCTCACTCATATAAACATACAACATAGAATAAACCCACTAAAATCTGTACATCTAAACAAACTAAGCAAAAGAGAGGACCCTAACTAAAATGTTCAATCCCCATGCTGAAAGGCAAAGAGGATGGACATCAGAAGAAAAGTTAAACAGGAAACAACCTACGAACCTGCTACAGAAGGCCTCTGAAAGCCAGAAGAAGAAAACAGGAAACAACCTCGGAACCTGCCACAGAGGGCCTCTGAAAGCCTCTGCTGTGCAGACTGTCAAAGCAGATGCTGAGCCTGATGGCCAACTGGCAGGAAGAGTAAATGGAATTTTATGTAAGAAGTGGGAAATAGTAAGAGCTGGAGAGGACAGGAACTCCACAAGGAGAGCAAAAGAACAAGAAAATTTGAACACAGGTAACTTCCCAGAGACTCATACTCCAACCAAGGACTATTCATGGAGATAACCTACAACCCTGACAATGCAGCCACTTCTGATGAGAACTGATAGACTAAGATCAGAAAGAAGGAGAGGAGGAGCTCCCCTATCAGTGGACTTTGGGAGGGGCATGCATGCAGAAAGGGAGGAAGGGTGGGACTGGGAGGGGAGGAGGGAGGGGCTTATGGGGGGATACAAAATGAATAAAGTGTAATTAATAAAAGTTAAATAAAAAATTAAGAAAAGAAGTTCTTCAATCAAGATATCTAATGGACTATATGGAGTTGAAAAAGATTAATCATTCATATGTCACACCTGATGGTTATAAATTAAAATGCATAATAATTACAATAGTTAAATAATGATAAAAAAAACACAAAAAATTAAGAAAATATCTCTCTGACACTCGTGTAACTATTGCACACATGAATGGCATATCTTGCCAGGTGGGTCATTGTTATAGTTCATAGTGTTTATAGATGAATAAAATATGTAATTTTTGATCTTCCGGTTGTATAAATATCATCTTCCAAAACTTTGAAAGCTAGCCAGTAAAGATGAGGTCTTAATAGCAGTTTGAATTTTTCATGTTATATGACTCAAGTATGGGGTGTCTGCAGCAGCAGGCTCCCAGTATCAGGTTCTGGATAATAACAAAGAACAATCTCAGTACTCTATAATATTTCGGGATCTGTGAGACCACAATGACCTCAACGCCAAAAGAGATAACCAGTTTCTGGCACTTGAGTTTTTACTCCTTAGCCTATGGTGTGTAAATGAGGCTTTATACTTATTAGGTAATTCCACTTAAACTTTCTTTTTTGTTCAAGATTTTTATTTTATTTTTTAAAATGTTTATTAATTATGCTTTATTCACTTTGCATACCCCCCTGTTACCCCCTCCCTTGTCCCCTCCCAATATCACCCTCCCTCCCCCTTCTCCACGCAAACCTCTCCTCAAGTCCACTGATAGAGGAGGTCCTCCTCTCTGTCCTTCTCTCTAGGATCCTTCTGATCCTAGTCTAACAGGTCTCATCGGGACTGGCTGCATTGTCTTCCTCTGTGGCCTTGTAAGGCTGCTCCCCCCTCAGGGGGAGGTGATCAAAGAGCAGGCCAATCAGTTCATGCCAGAGAAGTCCCTGATCCCATTATTATGGAACTCACTTGGACACTGAATTGCCATGGGCTATATCTGTGCAGGGTTCTTAGGTTATCTCCACCACGCGTGGTCCTTGGCTGGAGTATCAGTCTCAGAAAAGACCCCTGTATGCAGATTTTTTGGTTCTGTTGCTCTCCTTGTAGAGTTCCTGTCCTGTCCAGATCTTACTGTTTCCCACTTCTTTCATAAGATTACCTGCACTCTGCCCAAAGGTTGGCCATAAGTCTCAGCATCTGCATTGATAGTCTGCAGGGCAGAGCCTTTCAGAGGCCCTCTGTGTCAGGCTCCTGTCCTGTTCCCTGTTTTCTTCTTCTTCTGATGTCCATCCTCTTTGCCTTTCTGAATGGTGATTGAGCATTTTAGCCAGAGACTTCCTTCTTGATTAGTTTCTTTAGGTGCACAGATTTTTAGTAGGCTTATCCTATATTTTATGTCTAATATATATATTTATAACTTAGAAGTTCCTTCAATATTGGCTTTTCATAAGATTTTATAGAAGGTCTTCAGTATTAGTTATGTATGGTGGTTTGTATGAGAATTACTCCTACAGGCACATTTAGTTGACTTCATTGTCTCCAGTTGGCGGAACTGTTAGGGGAGGTTGGAAGGTGTGGTCCTGATGAAGGAGGTGTGTCACTGTGGATGGCATAAAATTTCAAAATCTATGCCAGTCTCAGGTCTTTTTGCCTTGTGGTTACAAATCAGAATTTTAGATACAACCGCTCCAGTGCCATGCTTATCTGTATGTTGCCATATACCTTGTTATAATGGTAATCACCACACCCTCTCAAACCATAAGCCCCAATAAGCTCATTCTTCTATATATGCTGGGTCCTGATGTCTTTTTATGGAGATAGAATGACAACTAAAACTGTACCCTTCATACTCCCTCCTTTATTCTGTCTTCTTATTCTTCTACCTCATATAAATTTTTCCTGTTCCATTATTCTCCACCCCTTTTTATATCACTTTGCTCTATCATTTCTCCATTGAATTTTCCCTTCCCCAACTGTTCCTGAACTATTTTAACCTCCACTTTCTGATTATATTCAGTCTAATACACAAGATGGATCTCACAGCTGGCACTATCATTATGGTTGAGAACTTGTGGCTAGAGAGGACTTAGGTCTTAGGGCAAAACATATGACTATTACTCTGCTAAAGTGACATGATGTGACTCTTACTCCTAATAACTTATCATTATACCCATGAAGCAGACTTTCATTACAGAGAGGTTTATGTTTATTGTAAATGGTAGTTAATAATGACCCACAAATAGTCATGCTGCAGACGATAAGACATTGCAATAAGCTCAGACCTTAATGGGAAAATGTGGTGGTTTTAATAGGTGGTTTGAATAGGCCCTACAAACTCATGTGTTTAAATGCTTAGCCCACAGGATGTAGCACTGTTATGAGATGTGGCCTTATTAAAGTGGGTGTGGCCTTGTTGGAAGAAGTGCATCACTGTGTAGGCAGGCTTTGAGGTCTCATATATACTCAAGCTACTCTCAGTGTAGTACACAGTCTTCTGTTTACTTCAGGTTGAGTTGTAGAACTTTCAGCTCCTTCTACAGCACCATGTCTGCCTGAATGCTGCCATGCTTTGCACCGTCATGATGATGGACTGAACCTCTGAAACTCTGTGGCAGCCTCAATTACATTTTTCTTTTATAAGACTTATCTTGGTCATGGTGTCACTTCACATCAATGAAAACCCTAACTAAGACAGGCAGCTATAACATACCCCCTTTTCACTGTAGAAGTGGGAGAAGAAAAAATGACAGAGTCATAGAAATTGGAAGACTAAAAGGAAGCCCTCCAGACACAGGAGGGCTATATAAACACATATAAACACAGCATTTCTAATAGTGTGAGCACACATAATACCTGCACAATTTCAAGCCAGGCTAAATCCCAGCATTAAGAGAGATAGGAATGAAATAAAGTCTTGATTATAGAGCTATTGGTAATTGACAATATATTGGAAAGGAAGAGTTAATTTTCTTTAAGGGTATGTCCCTGTTAGGTAAAACACATTTGAGTGGATGGCTACATACCTAAAAGTATATCAGGTTCACTGATTGGACTCCAATGCTTAAATTTAAATAAAAAAGGACATTAAGTAGGTTGATTATGGAAGGAGGCAGGAGTTGGTTTTAGAAGACTTGGAAAAGGGGAGTGAATACAATTAAAATTAAATGTATGAAATTCTCAAGAAACAAATAACACATATTTAAAAACATATCAGTTAACCTACAAGAATATCAACTTTTGAGGAACAGAGCTAAAGAGAGAATTCTCTGCAGAGGAATATCGAATGGCAGAGAAGCACTTAAAGAAATGCTCAACCTCATTAGCCATTAGGGAAATGCAAATCAAAACAACCCTGAGATTTCACCTTACACCCATCAGAATGGCCAAGATGAAAAACTCAAGGGACAACACATGCTGGAGAGGTTGTGGAGAAAGGGGAACCCTTCTCCACTGCTGGTGGGAATGTAAACTGGTACAACCACTCTGGAAATCAATCTGGCGCTCTCTCAGACAACTAGGAATAGCGCTTCCTCAAGATCCAGCCATACCACTCCTAGGCATATACCCAAAAGAGGCGCAAGTACACAACAAGGACATTTGTTCAACCATGTTTGTAGCAGCTTTATTTGTAATAGCCAGAAGCTGGAAACAACCCAGATGCCCCTCAACTGAAGAATGGATGCAGAAACTGTGGTACATCTATACAATGGAGTATTACTCAGCAATGAAAAATAAGGAAATCATGAAATTTGCAGGTAAATGGTGGGACCTGGAAAGGATCATCCTGAGTGAGTTGACCCAGAAGCAAAAAGACACTCACGGTATATACTCACTCATATAAACATACAATATACAATAAACCCACTAAAAGCTGTACATCTAAACAAACTAAGCAAAAGAGAGGACCCTAACTAAAATGTTCAATCCCCATCCTGAAAGGCAAAGAGGATGTACATCAGAAGAAAACGTAAATAGGAAACAACCTCGGAACCCGCTACAGAGGGCCTCTGAAAGCCAGAAGAAAACAGGAAACAACCTTGAAACCTGCCACAGAGGGCCTCTGAAAGCTTATGCAGTATAGACTGTCAAAGCAGATGCTGAGCCTGATGGCCAACTGATGGGCAGAGTGAATGGAATTTTATGTAAGAAGTGGGAAATAGTAAGAGCTGGAGGGAACGGGAACTCCACAAGCAGAGCAACAGAACAAGATAATTTGAACACAGGGAACTTCCCAGAGACTCATACTCCAACCAAGGACTATTTGTGGAGATGACCTGGAACCCCTGCACAGGTGTAGCCCATGGCAGTTCAGTGTCCAAGTGGGTTCCATAGTAATGGGAAGAGGGACTGCCTCTGACATAATCTGATTGGCCTGCTCGTTGATCACTTCCCCCTGAGGGGGGAGCAGCCTTACCAGGCCACAGTAGAGGACAATGCAGCCACTTTTGATGAGAACTGATAGACTAAGATCAGAAAGAAGGAGAGGAGGACCTTCCCTATCAGTGGACTTGGGGAGTGGCATGCATGCAGAAAGGGGAGGGAGGGTGGGATCGGCAGGGGAGGAGGGAGGGGCTCATGGAGGGATACAAAATGAATAAAGTGTAATTAATAAAAAAAATAAAAGATTAAAAAAAAAAAGAAAGAAAATATATTAATACAACATAGGATATATGCCTTAAAAGCATAATTACAGAAATAGATTGATGAAACTTTTCAGTTTGTGAAATTAAAATATAAATATATACAAACAGTGATGAGCTAGAGTCAAGTTTTCTGAGTTCTTCAGAGCTTATTATGCCTGTACATTCTTCCCTATACAGTTCACCCTAGGTGATATGTTGACAGCTTTGATTTAATGAGATATTCACATCACAAAAATTGGCAAATTCTAACATTCCTAAGGGTTCTGAAGTTCTGAGTCTGTGTCTGGGGAGCTGAGAGATAAACACCAGCCAGCACATTTTTGCTACTTAACACCTAAATATCGCATGTTTCACTATTCTACGTGATCATCAGTTGTCATGAACTCTGAGTGCTCTTGCAAAAGATCCAGGTTTAATTCCTGGCAATAACACGTGGTGCAAAATTATGCTTATCTGAAATTCTGGGCGATCGACGGCCTTCTTCTGACCTCTTTGACACCAGGCATGAACATAGTACACAAAAATATATGTAGGCATAAACACTCATACACATTGAATAACTCCATGAAAGTTAAATGTGACTACTGTCAGATTAGTGCTTTTGAATTTACATAGTATGGAAAACAGCCCCAAATTAAAATGTCATTTTGAACTGTCAGGTTTGGATAATATTTAAGGGATGATGAGTTTACAAACTAAAAGTTTTCTTTGGATGTGTCCCATCGCATCTTTCACTGAATTTAGACATTGTCAAAAACTTTCTACTTTATCAATTTCTCCACTTTGAATCCTTCAAGAAGACAGAAAGGAATGGTTTGGTAATTAAGGTGTCAATCTTAAATCACTCACAAAAATAATAAAGCAAACAAAAAGATGTTCTGTGTGCTAGTATTCCCTCTAGGAACATGGCCCTGCATTGTATCACCACAATGTGTCTTGTCCTTATGATACTTTGTGTTCTACAACATCTGTGCTGTTTTCACGAATGAAAGAAACATAAAGAGCTATCACATACACCACTATCCCCTGGAGGAAAGCCTCTCCACATGCAGATTTATTAAAAGCTACATGGAGACATTCTAAATGTCAAGGAGCCATTTTATTAGGTAAAACTATAGAAACTATATAATTTCTTGCATTAAGAATATGGATTTCTTAACCAGGAAAATATAAAGTGAAAAATGTCTATTTGCTCTTGTTGCTGACATTGTTCATTATACTGCAGAGAATTCTATTGAAAGGACAAATTTCCTTAAGGAGGTGTATTTCTAGAGAATGGAAATCAGTCTCAATCCTTTATCCAAATCTGTACCTATTCTTACAGTGATGATAAAAGGGGAGGCACATATTTTCACTGGGAAGTCTTACATTCTTTCCAAGTTATATTTTTTAAAGTCATAACATCTGAAGACTCAAAAATATAATCAAGATTCTGGTATAACTATCTATTGGAAATAGAACTGCATGGTAAATGCAATATATTAATTTTCTCACAGATTACATATTAAAATTTGCTTCTTTGTAACTGGAAGTCAATATTTATGTCACTTTGATGGTTACTAACATATTTGTGAATTATAAAGAAATTTTTAGTTGTTGAGACATTTCCCACTGATATGGAACATAGTAACTATGCCTTCTTGATACACATTTCATAACAAAAAAATTAACAGTTTATTCTTAGATATTCAGTGCAACATTTGTCTTATTTTATGTGTTTTCTTGATGATTTTTCTGTTAAAATGCAAATGAAGTGTCATTTTCTATTTATCTGTGTTTACTAAGCAGTAAACAGCTATTCTGTATCATACAGAGCAGAGAATATATATTTGGTAAATAAGCTACATACAGTTTTGATTTATATTGCTAAGGTACAAAAGTTCAATGTTAACAAATTAACAATATACATATAATTCAATGTTTTTAAACAAGTGTTTAAAAGTGAGGTTATATCTTAATGAGATGCTGAAAGGATGTGATCAGAAGCTCACAGTTAGCACATCTTGTCATCCCAGATTCTGGAGAGACAGATACAAGAGTATTCTTGAAGTTTTTGTAGAGTTACTTTATTATCAAAAAAAAAAAAAAAATGAGTTCGACCTTTGCCCTCCACAGGCAACCGAACACACATGATGCTTTACATACACGCACACACACACACACACACACACACACATACACATACACATAGCACTAGAGAGAGTAAATGTCTCTTACAACTTATGCCCACATTTCTTCTCTACAAGCAAAGATCCAGTTACATCTGTGTCACCATTACAGACTTTTATGAAGAATCTATATTCACCATATCCAATAATATCTCAGTTGAATCAGTATCAATTTCAAATATTTATGCAAAGCCACTGTATATTATGCGAAATAAGTAATAATTAACAATATTAACAAAATAATGCAAGTGTGGAAAGAGAAAGCCAAAGTGTAGTGGTAGCCATTTTTCTATCTTTCCCCTCTCAACTTGTCTTTTTTGTTAAGTTGTACAGGTTTATATTGTAAAGACAACAAGCATTCTGATATACCAAAATTTAGAAGTTCAATATATTTCAAACATATATTAATGAGGAAAATGCACATAATATATATAGTATGTGCGACAGAGCTTTTTAATCTTAAAAAAATCTTTTAGGTAAATATTCTTGGCTTTCAACCGAAGAATAACAAACAGTATATTTTCTATTTGCTTTCACTATTCTATCCTCATCAACATAATGTTACTTGAAATAGTGTGTTCCTTCCATACTCAACATGTGGGTTAAGAAACAGAGAATAACCATAAATAGTATTATCTACTGGCTTAGGCAGGTGGCCATTTCAAAATGACCTACTAACTACATGTTATGGGAATAAAACTTTTCTCTAAGTTGTTAATATATATATATATGATTATATATATACATATATATGTATATATGGTATACATATATATATACATATATATATATATGGTAGCAAGAAAAAAATAGTATCAGCTGAAGAAAAGGGCTTATTGTGAGGTCTTTAATTTCTTGCTGTTAAAATGTTATGTAGCTCTTATATAAAGTGTTTGTTCCACAAACTTGTGTTGTTGTAGTGATTATTATTCTCTTTCATGTTTATTTTTCTTCTAAAAGATTAATAGTATAAGTTTCCAAGTACTACTGATGATATTTGCAGTACTGAAAAAAATAAATTCAGACTATATTTAATAATTCAGTGTGACCTTCTCTTTAAAGATTACTATTGTTCTTTTCTTTCATATAAAATGTTTTAGAGAATATCTACTAAGATATCAAGTGAATGCAATTCTTCCTAAGAACATTTAGTTCTGGATATGTCAGAAAACTCCAACTGTAACCCAGCAGAGAATTCTGCTCATAAATACAGATCTCACTGTAGGTATTACTGACACTCTGTCACATCGCATCACACAGTTCCCACTGAAGAATTTTAGAGTGTCTGATTCCTAATCATTCTCTGTCTGTTTCTATTCCCTAAAAGAACACAGATTTGCTACACTAAAAAAAAATCAGCAAAAATGAATTTCCTTCATCCTGTCTGAATGTCCTTCTCTGTTCAGTAATAGACATCTAAAGCAGTATGAAGGAAAGATACTTTCTTTCACATAAAAAAAAGAGTACAGTACAGGCTTTTCCCCTACCAGCAACTGGTCCAATCTAGTAGGTGACTTTCTTAAGATACTAGCCAACTTACAAACTACTCTCAACTTTTATGGAGAATTAAGAACATCTGAAATCAATGAAAATTCTCTCCTGCAAGGTTTCTCAGGGTTTGAGTCTCAACAGAAGGACTTTGCCAGGAAATCTCAATTATGGTTTGGGCGCTGTTGAAGGGTGTGATTCCCTGCTAGGAGAATCCCTTGCAAGCTGGCTGAAGACCCTCCCTCCTGACTGGTTCTGGAGTAAGTCAGAGGATAAAAATATGACATGGTCTCCAGAGTCCATGTAACATAGACAGAGGACTTAGCAGCAGTTACCATCTCTTAATTAGAAACAGGTGTGCTGAGACTTTCCTCAACAACTCAATTTCTGTCCTAGTCAAAGTAATATGTCAGAAAAATCACAATTCTAATATGTGACTATAACAGAATTCAGGACGTAAATGTGGTCACAAAGCTCTACAGGAGTACTTTTTGTGTTCAAAACGTTCAATATGATAGACACAGTGATTTCATGCAAGTTATTAATTTTTAAGATAAGTAAATTGAATATGATGGTCCTGAACAAGGACGTTCCAATAAACAACAAACTCACATTTTAGTCTAAAATAGTCACTGGCCAAACTCATTATACCTTCATTGGAAAGAAATGCTTTCTGAAATACTGAAATGCTTTCACTTCTAAAACACTGAGAAATAATAAGGAAGTGTGTGCACGTGGACTCTGGGAGCAGCTATCTTACATGCATTTTCTGACACCTCGAAAAGCTGTGTAATTGCCTTGCTTAGGTTTCTGTTGCTTTGTTAAAATATGAGGAAAAACAGCCTGGCAAGTAAAGAGTTTATTTCATTTTCAGTTGTAGAATACATGAAGGAAATTTACAGTAGAAACTCAAGGCAGGAACTTGGAAAAAATAACTGTAGAGGCCATAAAAAGGTGTTTCATACTAGCTTGTTCCTTTATGCTGACAAACTTTGCTTTCTCATATGCCCTATTACCAACTGTCTAGTGGTTGCATCACCTTCAGTGGATTGGAATCTTTCAAAGCTATTAGTGCTCAGTAAAACTCCTGTCAGACTTACCTACTGGCTGTTGTAATGGAGAAATTTACCAACTGAATTCTCTCTTCCCAGATGAGTCTATATTGTGTCAAGTTGACAAAAATAACTAAATAGTACAATTGGCTCCTTATCATGTTGACATACAAACCCATCACTACACAACTAAGAGTGTCTCTTTTTCATTTGTACAGAGGTGCTGTTGTGCTATTATTAACATCACAATATAAAACATAACATAACTTTAAAACTCTCAGTCTTTAAATTTTTTCTGTTTATTTTTTATTTATTATTAGTTATAATTTATGCACTTTGTATCCCAGCTGTAGCCCCTCCCTAGTCTCCTTCCAATCCTCCTCTCAATCCCCCTTGTCTCCTTATGCCTCTTCCCTAGTCCACTCATAGAGGAGATCTTCCTCCCCTTTCCTCTGACCCTAGCCTATCAGGTATCATCAGGACTGACTGCATTGTCTTTCTCAGTTGCCTGGCAAGGCTATACACCCTCAGGGGGGAGGTGATCAAAGAGAAGGCCACCAAGTTCATGCCAGAGATAGCCCCTACTTCCCTTACTAGGGCATCCTACTTAGAGAATGAAACTCTTTATATGTTCAGTCTCTTTAAAAGTTCAAAGTCTCTCATCCAAGTACTAATCAGGGCTGACCCTGCTGAGCATCTGAGATCAAATGAGACGGGGCGTGTTCCTAAAACTGTAAAATCTACTTTCTTTTTCCAAAAGAGAAGAATCATGGCACAGACAATCAAATAAAGGAAAACCAAAGAACAACAGTTTAGACTTCAGTGCTCCATGTCTGTGACCCAATGGGCCTTGATAAAAGCACATCTCTAGCTCTACTACTTACAGCACACAACTTGCCTCATAGATTCAAGAACACTCTAGTCTGAGCTGCTGCTGTCCTTGATTATCATCCTACAGACTCACATTGGCATAATGTTGGGTGTCCACAGCAACTGGGCTGTACCTTGATCATAAGCTTCTCCTGGTGTTTATTCACATACTCTGGCCCTTCCACATGATTCCAAGCCTCAAATTTTCTCTATAAATCCTACAATCCTGGTCCTTATACTTCCTCTGAGGCTGCACCTCACCAGTGGCCTCTCATGGGCCAAAGCTTTAGTTGCTCTGCATGAAACATTCATGTGTTCAGTGCTAGTTCCAACTGATAGACTCTTATACCTTATCAAGTTCAGCTGCCAGAATCAGGCACAGCCTTCATTACTCCTGGATGATAGCTTCTGTGTGTTGACCCTGGGGAAATACTCTCATATTTATGAACCTCAGTTAGACGGGTCTCTTCTTAATTACTGCTAATTTTTCACCCCCAGCTAATAAGCATCAGTTGTGCCAGTAAAACAAAGTTTTTTCAACCATGATCCTGGTTTCCCATTTATCACAGCCAACACTTCAGTTTCAGCTGACCAAACCCTACTGTTTCTTAACACAAAATACTATACGAATAGTCATTGCTTCGCTCAAAAATTTCATAATCTAAACCTCCATCACCTCTATTTGTCTCTACATTCTTATCCAAGGTCCCACAGACTAGTTCACTGTGCTGTCAGGAGTAAATGAATTTTTTTCACAACAATAAATATTAGTTCTAATATATATATATATATATATATATATATATATGTGTGTGTGTGTGTGTGTGTGTGTGTGTGTGTGTGTGTGTGTGTGTCAGAAATCCATGCTCTGTCCTAGTTAGGTTTCTATTGCTGTGATTAAAAAACATGTCAATGGCAGGCTCTTTGACCTCCCCACCCCCCAAGGGAGGAGCAGTCCTGCTAGGCCACAGAGGAGGACTTTGCAGCCAGTCCTGAAGATACCTGATAAAACAGGGCCAGACGAAAGGGGAGGAGGTCCTCCCCAATCCTTGGACTTGGAAAGGGTCAGGGAGAAGCTGAGGGAGGGAGAATGGGATTGGGAGGGAATAAGGGAGCAGGATACAGCTGGGATACAGAGTTAATAAAATATAACTAATAATAATAAACAAAAAAGGGAGAAAAACCAATCATCTATGTTGTTAGAGAACTGTCAGAGAGAGAGAGAAAGAAAGGAAGGAAGAAAAAGAAAGAAGGAAGGAAGGAAGGAAGGAAGGAAGGAAGGAAGGAAGGAAGGAAGGAAGGAAAGAAATAAAAGTGAAGAAAAATGCCCAGGAATGACAAACAGGTCTTAAATGACAGACTTCTGTAAGAGGGGACTTGTGTAGCTCATACAAGCTAAGAAGGGTTACAAATATGCTGCATGTTTCCTAGACTAATAAAGCAATGCCAAGAGCAATCAAGCTACAAAATAAATAAATAAATAAATAAATAAATAAATAAATAAATAAATAAATAAATAAACCAAAGCAAAAACAAAAACAAAAAAATGTCAAAAAAAAAAAAAAAAAAAAAACCCTGGAGAGCAAAGGATTTATTTCAGCTTATTGTTGTAGCCCTGAACGAAGGGAACTCAGGGCAGGAACTCAATCCAGGAGACTCAGGGCAGGACCGGAAGCAGAGGCTACATAGGAGTGCTATTCACTGGCTTGCTTCTTGATCCTTGCTCGGTTTTCTTTCTTATATATACCACTATCACCTGCCTAGTGGTGGCACTGCTCACAGTGAACTCTCCCTTTCCATATCAATCACTGCTCAAGAAAATGCTTCCACAGACATGTCTAGAGGCCAATCTACACGTTATTCCAATGGAGGCATTTCTTCAGTTTGCCCACATTTTTCCCAGATGATATTGGCTTGTGTCAGGTAGACAAAACAGGAAGGAGCACAGTGATTTTGGCAATGTCACTTCCTCCCTGTAGGGTTCAGAGTACTAATTACCACCTGTCGTTATGTGGATTGTGTTTTATTATATCCAACATGCATAGCAAATGCACTGCATCAATATATGTATTTCTTATTTTATACTTATTTATTGAAATTATCATGGAAGTTAATGATAGTAACCAACATGTGGTAAGGCTGATTGTTTTTCCTAATTTTTATTGGGAATCTGTGCTCACAACTCTTACTTACCTACTTCTCGGATCCCCCTGCTTTTGTGCGTTGTTTCAGCATAGTTACTTGGTTCCTAATCATTCCATTACAATAGCTCTCATACGAAGGTCCTTAGGAATTCTAACATCTTTCAGCATCTTAAAGATCATTCTTTGAGTCTTTCTCTGCCAGCACTTACCATTGCGTGACCAATGCTATTTCTAGTGACCCCAGTCAGAGCTGGGTAATGAGAAAGCAAATAAACTATTCCAAACAAGTCCATCATCACGAACCAGTGAGTCCATTTGTGTTCCTTCCAGGAGCAGGAGTGATTTGAAGAGCTGCATCACCAAAAGCCATGTGCAGCGTGGGGAATGACTAACAGAAGTTGTTTCCCTGACTTTGCCTGCACGACTTGGAGACAGCTCCACTGGAGAGGCTTCTCTCTTCCAGCAGCTGTTTACTGCTTAAATAATGTCAGGAGATGTCTGTGTGATGAGTAAATTTCATGATCCTTTTGAGGCTTGCTGCTATCTCCAGGACAGATTGCTTCAATTTAAGGGACTTTTACATTTAGATATTTCAAGATGCCCTCATAAATCAAGAGTTTTTACTCCCTCAGAATTTTAACCTCTCTCAGATATAGATCCACCTAGACCTCTTTCCATAATTATAAGGCAATTGTTGACAAACAGCATGCTCACTAGAGAAAAAAGGCCTCCAGAGACTTGATATCTATACAATTAAGTGAACTGTTAAAACATACAATATTAAAACTACAAAATTAGGGATAAAGCTCATTTTTACAATATGTACAAAGATACAAAACTCAGAGAGAGTATTTGCCTCAATCTTTGAAGTTGGTGAAGTACTTCAGAAGATTTTTACTGAAGGTTATCTGATTCCTAAATCTGACTCTCTGGTTATTAGAAAGATTATACTGTATAAGTGGAATGACTATTAGAACTAGTATGAATAATAGTCAAGGTCAAAATATAAACTCTTCCACAGCAATAGTAACTGCCAAGGTCAAAAAAAAAAAAGATAGAGCTAAAATTTAAATTTTGGTATATATTAAAGACTTGGAAGCAATAGATTAGAATTTGCAAGATTACTCTGGTACAATAACGTTGTTTTAAATATTTGATATGAGGAAAACATTACACACTATTAAATTAGTTGTTCAAAATAGTAAGCCAAACAAGGACAATGCATGGAGATAACCTAGAACCCCTGCACAGATGTAGCCCATGGCAGTTCAGTGTCCAAGTGGGTTACATAGTAATGGAAACAGGGACTGCCTCTGACATGAACTCAGTGGCTTGCTCTTTGATCACCTCCCACTGAGGGGGGAGCAGCCTTGCCAGGCTGCAAAGAAAGACAGTGCAGCCAGTCCTGATGATACATGATCAGCTAGTGTCAGATGGAAGGGCAGGAGAAATTCCCCTATCAGTGGACTTGGGAATAGGCTTGGGAGGAGAAGAGGAAGGAAAGATTGGGTAGAGAGGGGATGAGGGAGAGGGTTACAGCTGGGATACAAAGTGAATAAACTATAATCAATAAAAAATAAATAAATTTCAAAAAATTAAAAAAATAAAAATAAAAATAAACTAAATAGTAAGCCAATTCTTGATATATGATACATATTCAAATTGTAGGACTCTAATTCTAAAATCCCTGTTATTATCCTTTGTATTGAATATTTATTCTAATCCTGTTTTTTTAATTAAAGTATACATGCACCAAATAAAAATAAACAACTTTCTAATATAAAATAAAAAGAAAAAAAGGCATACAACATTCTTCACTGAGAAAAAAATACGGTGATACAAAATGTGAAATATAACATAATAGAGGAAGATTATTGTGAGGACAGTACTCAAAGCATTGAATTTCTAGGACAGTATCAGATTTTTCTCCTACGGAGTTATTAATACTGCTAGTAATAGTATTATTTATTGGTTCTATTGTAGTTTCCCTAAAAGTCTTATCAACATTAATATGTAACTTTATACTTTTAGGTATTTGTGAATATTAAGGCATGAAAGAGACAAAAATGTATTTAAAAAATTATACACATCAGTATTCTTAGCCTCAGAAAATAAGCAGGAAAACTGTAATGAAAACTCTTACCTTCACTGCTGCAAGCAAGGAAACACAGAAAAGAGACTGAAAAGACTTAGATAAGCTGTGAAAAGAAACATTCCATGTTAGAAATCCTGTCTAAAAGCATAGCAGAGTGTCATTATTAGTGCCAGGGGCTGGCTCTCTACAGTGGGGTGGGTCTCAGTTTGAGACAATTATTGGTTGGACTTTTTATCTTTGCTCCCTCATTATCCTTACACTTCTTATAGGTACAGTAATCTTTGGTTCACAGGTTTTGTCAGTGGGTGTCAATCACCTCCTTCCACTAGTCCTGGTTGGCTAAGAGGTGATCACTTCAGTCTTCATATCACCTCCCACCAACCCTATGAGCACTCTCAGCTAAAAATCACATCCATATCCTCCCAGGAGCATACACTGTAGCAGGCCTCCAGCTTGACCAAGAGATGTCTCTCCTCAGTGTCCCTTTTGTTCCCAGCCCTCTCACCTCCCACCCCCATTCTCCCCACATCTGATCTCCACCCTTGTTTTTCTACACAGTCAGTCTCCTGCCCAGTTCCCTCTCTTCATCCACATCTGCTGTTAATTCTGTTTCCCCTTCTGTATGACATTCAGGCACCTTCCCTTGGATCCTCATTGTTACTTAGCTTCTTTGGATCTGTGGGCTTGACTGTCCTCTGGGAGGCTCCAGCCAACACAGCTCAAGAGAGATGCTGGGACTTGCAGCCAAGCATGGGGTAGAAATCTGGGGGGCCTGAGGAAATTTTGCTGGAAAGATGAAAGGAACTAGTTTCAAAGAAACCAAAAAAAGAAAACTAACCCAGTCACATGAGGGCTTTCAACTAAGGAGCATTAATGATCTCCAACCAGGGCCCCTGCACATATGTAGCCAATGGGCAGCTTGGTCTTCATGTGGTACTCCTGGCAAATGTAGGTGAGGCAGTTTCTAACATAGACTCTATTACCTGCTTTTGGATGACTTCCACCCAGCATGACTTCCTTTCCTGGCCTCAGGAGATGAAGATAAGAGCAGTCATGATGTGACTTGCTGTGCTGAGGAAGGTTAATAGGGGGGTTGGGGGAGAGGAGGATCCCTTTTCTGGGAAGAAAAGAAAAAGAGAAGGGGGAAGGAGGAGAAGTAGAGGAACTGGAAGGAAGGGATGTAGGAAAGAAAACTACAATCAAACAAAAAGAACTATACAACTAAAAATACAGAGGACCTAGATAAAGTCTCAACAAAAACATCAAAGAAAACAAGCACACAAACACACTATCATCACCAATCCCACAAAAAAAGGAACTAACATTCATTGCTCACTAATATCTATCAACATCAATAGACTCAACTATCTAATAAAGAGACACAGACCAACAGATTGGTTGCAGAAACAATATTCTGCATCCAAGAAACACACCTCTGCAACAAAGGAAAAAAAAAATTGCTTCAGAGTAAAATGTTGGAAAAAATGTTTTTCAAGCAACTGTACTCAGAAAACAAGCTGGAGTAGCTATCCTAATACCTAATAAAATAGACTTTCAAACAAAATTAATCAAAAAAGATGAGGAGGGACACTTCATTCTCATCAAAGGAAATATTCACCATGAGGACAACACAATCTTGAACATCTGTTTGCCAAGTAGAAGAGTAACTGCATTTGAAAACAAAACACTATTAAAGCTTAAATCACACATTGATCCTAACACCTTAATAGTGGAAGGCTTCAACACTCCACTCTCATCAAGGGATAGACAATCTAGACAGAAACTAAATAGGGAAAAAAATAACAAATACAGAAGTACTAAATCAAATGGACCTAAGAGGTGACTACAGAACATTTAACTTAAAATCAAAAGAGTATATATTCTTCTCAGTACCTCATGGAATGTTCCCAAAAATTGACCATGTAGTAGGGCAAAAAGCAAGTTTCAACCAATACAGAAAGATTGAAATAATCCCATTATCTTATTAGACCACCATGGCCGAAAACTAAACCTCAACAACAACAGAAATAACAAAAAGCCTACATGTATATTGAAACTAAACAACTCTCTATTCAATGACCACTCGGTCAGGGGAAGAAATAAAAAAATAAATAAATTGGAGACTTCCTAAAATTCAACAAAAATGTAGACACAACTTAACCAAACTTATGGAACACAATGAAGGCTAAGAGGAAAGTCCATAGCACTGAGTGACTCCAGAAAAATATTTGGAACATGTCATACAAACAACTTTACAGAACACCTAAAAGACCTGGGGCCAGGAGTAGTCCAAGAGGACTAGTCCACCCAAGAGGAGTAGTGGATTCATTGGAAATAATCAAACTCAGGGCTGAACTCAATGAATTAAAAGCAAAGAAAACAATTCAAAGAATCAATGAAACCCACAGTTGGCTCTTTGAGAAAATCAACAAGATAGACAAACTCCTAGCCAAACTAACTAAAAGGCAGAGAGGAACTATCCAAATCAGCAAAATCAGAAATGAAAAGAAGAACATAATGACAGACACTGAGGAAATCCAAACAATCATCAGGTTTGCTACAAAAGCCTATATAAGACAAAATTTGAAAATCTAAATAAAGTAGACAATTTTCTCGATAGATTCCATTTACCAATGCAAACCCAAGATCAGATAAATAGATTTAATAAAGCAATGTCCCCTAAGAAAATAGAAGCTATCATCAAAAGTCTCCCCTCCAAAAAAAAAAAAAAAAAAAAAAACCCAACTCAGGGCCAGATGGTTTCAGCACAGAATTCTACCAGCCATCCAAAGAAGATCTAACTCCAATTCTCTTCAAACTATTTAAAAAAATAGAAACACAAGGAACTTTACCAAACTCATTCTATGAGGCCACATGCATCTTGATAACTAAACTACACACACACACACACACACACAAAAGAATTTCAGACCTGTTTCTCTTATGAACATTGATGCAAAAATACACAATAAAATACTCTCAAACCAAATCCAAGAACACATAAACTATATCTTCCATCATGACCAAGTAGGCTTCATCCCAGGCATGCAGGAATGGTTGAATATATGGAAATCCATCAATGTAATCCACCATATAAACAAACTGAAGGAGAAAAACAACACAATCATCCCCTTAGGTGCTGAAGAAACATTTGACAAAATCCAACACCCATTCATGTTTAAAGTCTTGAAGAGCTCATGTAAACCAGGCACATACCTAAAGATAGTAAAGACTTTAGTATGTTTATCTTACATTACAGGTCTAGTATCCACTTATAAGTGAATATATGCCTGTGTCTATTTCTGCTTCTGGTATACCTCACTCAGGATGATCTTTTCTAGATCTAACCATTTGCCTGCAAATTTCATGATTTCCTTGTTTTTAATTGCTGAGTAGTATTCCATTGTGTAAAAGTACCACAATTTCTTTATCCATTCCTCCCTTAAGGGACATCTGGGTTATTTCCAGGTTCTGGATATTACAAATAAAGCTGCAATGAACGTGTTTGAGCAAATGTCCTTGTAGTGTACTTTAACATCTTTTGGATATATGCCTAAGAGTGGTATAGGTGGGTCTTGAGGAAGCACTATTCCTAATTGTCTGAGAAAGCACCACATTGATTTCCAAAGTGGTTGTACAAGCTTACATTCCCACCAGCGATGGAGGAGGGTTCCTCTTACTCCACATCCCCTTCAGCATGTATTGTCACTTGAGTTTTTTATCTTAGCCATTTTAATGTGTGTAAGGTGAAATCTCAGGGTTGTTTTGATTTGTATCTCCATGGTGACTAAGGACGTTGAACATTTTATACTAAAATCTGTACACCTAAAGAAGTTAAGCCAGAAGGAGGACCTTGGGTAAGATGATAAATCCTCACACAGAAAGACAAATGGGATGGACTTTGGAAAAAGGAGAAAACAGGAAACAGGACAGGAGCTTATCATAGAGGGCCTCTGAAAGACTCTCCCCAGCAGTGTATCAAAGCAGATGCTGAGACTCATAATATAATTTTGGACAGAGTGGAGGGAATCATATGAAGAAGAGAGATAGTAAGACCTGGAGAGCAGAGGAGCTACCAAGGAGAGCAACATAATCAAAATATCTGTGCACAGGAGTGTTTTCTGAGACTGATTCTCCAACCAAAGACCATTCATGGATATAACCTAGAACCCCTGCTCATAGGTAGCCCATGAAAGCTCAGTCTCCAAGTGGGTACCCTAATAAGGGGAACAGGGACTGTCCTTGAACAGTGGAGGGTTCTTTGACCAACCCCCCTAAGGGGTAAGCAGCCATGCCAGGCCACAGAAGAAGACAATGCAGCTAGTCCTGATGAGACCTGATAAGCTAGAGTCAGATAAAAGGGGAAGAGGACCTCCTCTATCAGTGGACTTGGAGAGGGGCATGGGAGGAGATGACTGAGGGAGTATGGGATTTGGAGGGAATGAAGGAGGTGTCTATAGCAGGTCCAAAAAGTGAAGAAACTGTATTTAATGTAAAAAAATAATTATAAAACAAAAAACGATATTACAGACAATATGCAGTAAGCCTATAGCCAACATCAAACTGACAGGAGAGAAGCTTAAATAAATCCCACTGAAATCAGGGACAAGGCAAAGCTGCCCACTCTCTTCATATCTCTTCATGTGACTCTAACCAAACAAGTAAAAGACCTGTTTGAAAAGAACTTCAAGTCCCTGTAGAAAGAAATCAAAGAAGACATCAAAAGATGGAAAGACCTCACAAGCTCATGAATGTATAAGATTAACATAGTGAAAATAGCCAACCTGACAAAAACAATCTACATATTCAAAACAATTCGCATCAAAATTGCAACACAATTCTTTCCAGAACTTAAAAGAACAATTCTCAATTTCATATATATATATATATATATATATATATATATATGAAATTATATATATATATATATATATATATAAACAGAATTGCTAAAACAATATTGTACAATGAAAGAGCCCCTATATCTGACAGAGCACTAATATTCAGAATATATAAAAATCTCAAGAAGGTGAACAGCAACAAATCAAGTAATCCAATTAAAAAATGGGTTACTCTCAGGGTGATCTTTTCCAGATCCCACTATTTTCCTGAAAATTTCATGATTTCCTTGTTTTTTATTGCTCAGTAATATTCCATTGTGTGTATATACTACAATTTGTATATTCATTCCTCCACTGAGGGGCATCTGTGCTGTTTCCAGCTTCTGGCTATTACAAATAAAGCTGCTCCAAACATGGATGAGCAAATATCCTTATTGTGTACTTGAGCTTCTTTTGGATATATGCCTAGGAGTGGTATAGCTGGATCTTGAGGAAGCACTATTCCTAGTTGTCTGAGAATGCGCCAGATTGCTTTCCAGAGTGGTTGTACAAGTTTACATTCCCACCAGCAGTGGAGGAGGGTTCCCCTTTCTCCACAACCTCTCCAGCATGTGTTGTCTCTTGAGGTTTTGATCTTAGCCATTCTAATGGGTGTAAGGTGAAATCTTAGGGTCATTTTGATTTCATTTCCCTGATGGCTAATAAGGTTGACCATTTCTTTAAGTGTTTCTCTGTCATTCAATATTCCTCTATCGAGAATTCTCTGTTTACCTCTGTACTCCATTTTTTAATTGGATTACTTGATTTTTTTTTTTTTTTGCTGTTTGACTCCTTTAGTTCTTTATATATACTGGATATTAGTCCTCTGTCAGATATTTAGCTATCCCAGAAGCAGAAAGACACACACTCATATAGACATATAATATAGGATAAACCTACTAAAATCTGTACACCTAAAGAAAATAATCAAGATGGAGGACTCTTGCTAAAATGCTCAATTCCTATCCAGAAAGGCAAAGAGCATGGAAATCAGAAGAAGGAGAAAACAGGGAACAAGTCAGGAGCCTACCACAGAGGACCTCTAAAAGGCTTTGCCCTGCAGACTATCAAGGCAGATGCTGAGACTTATGAGCAACCTTTGGGCAGAGTGCCGGAATTCCACAAGGAGAGCAACAGAACCAAAATATCTGAGCCCAGGGGTCTTTCCTGAGACTGATACGCCAACCAAGCACTATGCATGGAGATAACCTAAGACCCCTGCACAGATGTAGCCCATGTCAGTTCAGTATCCAAGTGGGTTCCATTGTAATAGGAACAGGGACTGTCTCTGACATGAACTGATTGGCCTGCTTTTTAATTACCTCCCCCTGACGGGGAAGCAGCATTACCAGGCCACAGAAGAAGACACTGCAGCCACTCCTGATGAGACCTAATTGACTAGGATCAAAAAGGAAAAAAAAAAAAAAAACCTCCCCTATCAGTGGACTTGGGGAGGGGCATGCATGCAGAGGGTGGAGGAAGGGAGGGATTGGGACTAGAGGAGGGAGGGAACCACAGGGGGGATACAAAGTGAATAAAGTGTATTTAAGAAAAAAATTTAAATATATATATATATATATATATATATATAACATTAAAAAATAAGTAAATAAAAATAAAACTTTCAGTCACCATCATCCTGTCTTTATTCATGCAATTCATTTTCCTTTTTATTTATCTGTATTGGTTGAAGCCACTATGCTATTAAAGTTGATGAATATTATGGATTCTTCTTTAATATAAAAAAAAATAAGCCCTTATCTTCAAGAAGTATGGATTACTGGCTAGATCAGAGATAGGATGAATTTTAGAGAAATAACTATGCCGGAAATATTAAAATATATATTACTTTTAAGTTGCTACAATGATATGTGCCAACTGCAGACAGATGAAGGAGGAAGGGAGAAGGGAAAGAGCTGGAAGGAGACAATGAGAACCATGGGAAGAGACACATGGCAGAAAAGTCAGGTTACATTAGAGGCTAGCTGAGAGATTGCCCCAGAAAAAAACCCAGCAGCCTTAGTCCTTATAGATATCTTTGCATCTTTATTGTTAAGCCTCAGATGGGATCTCTGAATGCCTGCAATATATGTCATGTTACAAGTGAAGAGTAAACGTTTGAAAATGTTAACTGACGCTAAACAAGTAATCCAATTAAAAAATGGGGAACAGAGCTAAACAGAGAATTCTCGACAGAGGAATATCGAATGGCAGAGAAACACTTAAAGAAATGCTCATCCTCATTAGCCATCAGGGAAATGCAAATCAAATCTCCCTGAGATTTCACCTTACACCCATGAGAATGGCCAAGATGAAAAACTCAAGTGATAGCACATGCTGGAGAGGTTGTGGAGAAAGGGGAACCCTCTTCCACTGCTGGTGGGAATGTAAACTGGTACAACCACTCTGGAAATCTATCTGGCGCTTTCTAAGACAATTAGGAATAGTGCTTCCTCAAGACCCAGCTATACCACTGCTAGGTATATACCCAAAGTTTGCTCAAGTACACAAAAGGGATATTTGCTCAACCATGTTTATAGCAGCTTTATTTGTAATAGCCAGGACCTGGAAACAACCCAGATGTCCATCAACGGAGGAATGGGTACAGAAACTGTGGTATTTTTACACAATGGAATACTACTCAGCAATCAAAAAGGAGGAAATCATGAAATTTGCAGGCAAATGGTGGGATCTAGAAAAGATCATCCTGAGTGAAATATCCCAGAAGGAGAAAGACAAACACGGTATATACTCACTTATATAGACCTATAAGACATGATAAACATAATGAAATCTATACACCTAAAAAAGATAATCAAGAGAGCGGACATGGGGTAAGATTATCAATCCTCGTGTTGAAAGACAGAGGGGATGCCCATTGAACATTGACAGGAGTCTACTGAGCGCATTTGAAAAACTCTAACTAGCAGTGTTTTCGAAGCAAAGACTCATGACCAAACCTTTGGCAGAGTACACAGAATCAAAAAAGAAGGGGAGTTAGTCTGATGAGGAAAGGATAGGAGCTCCACAAGGACCAAATATATCTGGGCACAGGGTCTTTTCTGAGGCTGACATGCAACCAAGGACCATGTATGAATGTAACCTAGAACCTCTGCTCAGATGTAGCCTGTGGTAGCTCAGTAACCAATTGGTTTCCCATAGTGAGGGGAACAAGGACTATTTCTAACAGGAACTCAATGACTGGCTCTTTGGCCTCCCCACCCCCCAAGGGAGGAGCAGTCCTGTTAGGCCACAGAGGAGAGCTTTGCAGCCAGTCCTGAAGATACCTGATAAAACAGGATCAGATGAATGGGGAGGAAGTCCCCCCCTATCAGTGGACTTGGCAAGGGGCACGGTGGAGATGAGGGAGGGAGGGAGGGACTGGGAGGGAATGAGGGATCTGGACACGGCTGGGATATAGAGTTAATAAAATGTAACTGATAAGAAAAAAAAAAATAAATAAAAATGCATACAAAAAAAAAAAAAAGAATATAAACAAGAAAGAAGACCCAGGGTAAGACTGATCAATCCTTACTTAGAAAGACAGATGGGATGGACATTGGATGTAGGAGAAAACAAGTAACAGGACAGGAGCCTACCACAGAGGGCCTCTGAAAGACTTAACCTAGCAGTGTATCAAAGCAGATACTGAGACTCATAACCAAACTTTTGGCAGAGTGCTGGGAATCATATGAAAGAAGGGGGAGTTAATATGACCTGGAGAGAACAAGAGTTCCACAGGGATCAAATATATATGGGCACAGGGGTCTTTCATGAGACCATTTCTTCAACCAAGGACGATGTATGGATATAACCTAGAACCTCTGCGTGGATGTAGCCCATGGTAGCTCAGTATCCAAGTGGGTACCCCGGTAAGGGCAAAAGAGACTATTTCTGACATAAACTCAATGGCGGGCTCTTTGACCTCCCCCCTCCCACCCAAGGGAGGAGCAGCCCTGCCAGGCCACAGAGGAGGACATTGCAGCCAATCCTGAAGATACCTGATAAACCCGGGTCAGATGAAAGGGGAGGAGGTCCTCCCCTATCAGTGGACTTGGAAAGGGGCAGGGAGGAGATGGGGGAGGGAGGTTGCGATTGAGAGGAAATGAGGGAGTGGGATACAGCTGGGATACAAAGTTAATAAACTGTAACTAATATTAAAAATAATAAAAATTAAAAAAACAAGAAAAAGAAAAGAAAATGTTAACTGACTCTAATTGTGATAATTATTTCTCACTTTGTACGTATATTATAACATTGTATTATACATCCTAAACAAAACCTATAAAACATTTCATAATATATTTATGCATAAAATTTAGTATCTAACCTTAAAGTCTAAGAAAATTATATTTAAACTATGAAAAACACAAATTGTGCTAATGAACAATATTAATTTTAAGACATCACTGACCTTTAATTTACAATAATGTTTTAAAAATAAAATAATGCTTTTGAAGATATACAACTAATATAAGCAACAAGACATCTAATAAAAGATAGAGTGAAGCTAAAGATTTCAGCATTGTAATTCTTAAATATTTTCTGCTCATCATACATGATTCCTTGGAGGGGGGCAAGGAGGAGATGAGGCAGGGAGGGTGGGATTGGGAGGGAATGAGGGAGCAGGATACAGCTGGGATACAAAGTTAATAAAATGTAACTAATAATAAAAAATTAAATTAAATTTTAAAAAAAGTTATTCAAAAAACATTTTAAATAGCTATTGATGAACAGACACAATTGTATGCATTTGACTTAAGCTGAACCTGCAGTTTAAAACTAAATTTAGTGGAACTGGAAGAATGGCTCAATGGGTAAAAATACTCTTGTCATTAAGACTGACAGCCTTAGTTTTATCCTAAAAACCTACGTTATAGAAAGAATGTTAAAAATTCAGAATACATTAAATTAAATAAACATTCATGTTTTCTTTACTAACTGCAGTCTTCTGTAGCAAATACATTTTACATTTTGTTGAACATTAAATAAATCAAATTGTAGAGAAGACAGGTGTCTCAGAATTTCTACTTCCGTGGTGAAACATTACCACCAAAAGAAATCTAGGGAGAAAAGGATTTGTTTCATCTTACAGCTTTTAAGCCCATCAGTGAAGAAAGCCAGAGCAGGAACTCAGGGCAGGGACTTGGAGGCCTTTCCCCAATTCAGACTCCCTCTCCCAAAATGATTCTAACATGTGCCAAGCTGACATATAATTAGTCAGCACCACAGACTATTGTCATGGCATCCTATTTAGTTTTCAATGATGCCATGCACTTTCTCAGAAAAGTGAACAATAATTACATTTGAGTCAAGTATTTCCCTTACTCTGGCAGAGAGAAAAGAAAACTGCAAAGCTTCCATCTAGACTAATCCACTTTTGTGTTAAAATTCAATTAATAAAAGAGTGCATTATGCAAGGAAAGGTTATAAACTGAACATCTATTATTACGAGTATGATAAATTTACCCCCACATCTGTCTACCACATTTTTCCAGCTTATGTTTTTTATTCAGAAAAGGTATTTTCTCATGGTGATAAATTTTATAAAGAAACATATTCTCAAGAATTTATTATAGCTCTACCATGTATTATTGTCTCCTAAAGCACACACAAATCTGGAAAGCTGTTATCCTGACTTTTTTACTGATTACTTAATTCTCCTTTCCACTAAACAAAAGAAAAATCTCTGTACCTTCTTAAATAAATCACAGACAACAAATAAAAGTTAGGATGTTTTTAAGTTAATGGAATCTAGACTTGGCAATTCCAATTGGCACTTCCTCCCCTTTTCCCTACTTCCTCTGATACTGTCTGTCACTGGAGTTTTCAGCAGTCATAACACACTGCCTGTAAAACTTTATGCTGTAACCCAAATAGTCAAGACTTTGTAAGCACTGAAATATCACCTGCTGTGGCTGTTAGAACTAGTACAATCTGTGTAAATTTTCCTAGGTGTTTAATTGCAGTAGATGCCTTTGCTTAAGCACAACAGCTTGGGTTTTTTAAAAATGTTAATATAAAGAAAAAGAGAACAAAAAAATTAGGGTTCATCTGATGTTACAGCTTTTACCCACATGTGAATAAGTGTATTTGGGAATAGTTTTGGGAATTTGAAAAATAATCTTCTATCATATGATAACCAAACCTGGATATTCAAAAGGAAGAATGAACAGTAATTCCAAACTTAAATAATCAGGCATTCATGCAATTGAAATGTCCTTCCAAATTCCATATATATTTATTTTACAAATCAATTAAATTGCATTTATGTTTTAAAAAAATACTATATTTTCTTCATAGTGTCATTTACAAATTTAATTAGTACTATACATTTGGCTTTCTTTTTAACTTAAGTCAGACAAGAAATCAGTAATTTTAGCCAGTAGTCATGTGTTCATGCATACAGATTTTACAAGATTAAATATAAACTTTATGGAAAGAAAATTAAGTATCATACCGTAGCAAGACTTTCAATTGAGGACTCATAACTCACATCGCAGTACATTAGTCTCAGATAAAACTTAAAATAGCAGAGCTGATTACTTAAACAGTCCAGGAATGTGTGATGAGAGCATTACTCAACCTTCTAGTATAAGAAATCATAAATGAGATGCCATTCTTTGTGAAAGTCAGATCAGTCAATGGTAGTGAGTCACGAGGAAAATTATGCCTGTTCATGTGGCCATTCAACTCATCTTGGTGAGATTACAGCACATTGTAAGCCACAGAAACTGAAGTAGATAAATGGAAAAAAATATATAGGGTAGATATCTGATGCTAGAAATAAGGTAAAGTACAATGCAGGGTCAACAAAAAATGGTAGTTGACTTTATGTTTCCTCCATGGAAATGTTAAGAAACCAAAATATCATAGGAAAAAAAAAAAACTTTGAATCACTTGCAGGTGCGAAAAGTTGAAGTGAGTGGTTGTGGTGATTGAATAACAACAACAACAACAAAAAAAAAAGTAATGTGGAAAAAGCGTGCTCTCGGGAAATGAAATTTTAAGCAGCTAAACATATGTTTTAATGTTGGAAATTGATTACAATATTAGAAACAGGGACATAAAAACTCAAATTTGAATTAATAGATCTTATAAGGTAATAGTTAATTTTTATACATATGCAATTTTCTTTTTACAAATTCTTGAAATTTAATGTACTTAAAATGCATTTCCTAGAACATTTTAAATAAAAAAATACAGTTAATTCTCAGTGGAAACTAAATAATACTTTCTATTTAATGGGCATTAATAATTCGAATGAAATGATTTTTACAGGTAATTTTATGCCTATCTAATCAAATCACATTTTAAAGAAGGATCATTTGCCAAGTATAAGTAAAGATGAAATTGAATTAGTTTCACAATGTATATAATTGCCAATTTCTGTCTCCAGTGAAATGCAGTATCAAAAATATGAATTTTCCCAAACATTTGACTAAAAACGTACTTGTAGCTATCTGAATTATTCTTATTTTCCACCTCTTCACAGATTTCTCATTAGATCCTGTTAGTATAGTTTGCAATTATGAGCACTTCTGTTCAAATGATCAATTCCTACATTAAACCTATAATTTCAAACACAAGAATAATCCAAATTATAGCTTGTAATCAAGAAAAATTTACCTGCACAATTACTTCTGCTTAGACAAGAACAGTAGAAACATAATTTAGTGTTTTGTAGGATAACATTAAATAATGATAATAAACCCATATCTACTTTTAATTTTCATGTTTTGTAAGTTGCACTCCTAAAGGCTGATATCTGGTATCTTCCTTCTTCATAAATCTCCTTCAGATATTTTAATTTTGTGCATGTGTCATGCTAAAATCTTTCTTTTTCTTTTGAATTCCTTTTCTTTTGAATAATGGCAGACATTGTAAGGAATACTCAGAAACAAAAGATCCCAAATATGAGTGGATAATTGCACTTCAGTTGCTTATCTACTTTTTACTGTTTGGTAATAAAGGGTTGTCACACAACTGAGAACAGGCCGTGTGAGTCCACATTCATTGTTAGACATAGATAATAAGGCTCAACTCGAGAACTTCTGTTGATTGGCTCATCCAACACATACCATACTTCTGAAACTTTCCTCTGTATTTTCTGTTGAAAGTCTCTGAAATGAGCTTCAAATATTGGCAGAGAGATGGAATCCATTTTATTTTTATGTTCAGAGTTCTATGTGTTTCTTAAATTACATAAGTACAGTGAATGCATGGAAAGAATTTTAATTCTGATTTAATTGGTAGATATTTAAAATAAGTGTTTTTTAGTAATATGCAACAGCCATTTCTAAGTAATAAACAACAGTCATTACCAACACAACATAAGTGTGATTAATTGAGAATTGAATGAAAATAATATTACCACAAAATATTAACAACTATAAAAAAAAAACCATGAGAATTCACACTTAACAAAGAGTGGAATAATTTAACATTACTCAGACACTAATGTTATGGGATCAGTTCAATTGAAAACACATTACTTAAGTGCATCTTATCTCATGGCCACTTGTTCATATAATGCATTCATCAACTATTTATTGATGACCCTTCTATGATTCAAGTTCCACAGCAGACTGAAGAAAATTTTCCTTGATGGTGATTACAGTTCAGTGAAAAGAAGGAGGTGTTACCTAATTACAACAATGGAATATTAACAACTATATTAGAAGGTTGCTATAGAAACAGACAGTGACATGCTGTAAAGCGTGGAGAGTGAAAACAATTTTTTGGGTGAGGTTTTTGTGAAAGATTAGACTGAAAAGTATAGATCCTCATGTGAGAGAGCAACATCTGATTCCCATTACTGATTCTCTGCATGGTTCACAGCCAGAGCACATTTAAATTAACACATTGCAACTCAATGACTGTAATTCACAAGCATGTCTCTAGGTATAAAAGACAATGATGGCATGATGGTCAGTGACATGTGAACAAAATATTGCTTGTGATTTCATGCTAGTATGAGGAATTAAGAAGTTTTTATTTTTGATTGAATGTGAAGTAGGCATGCAGATCAATAGACACATGTATATCAGATGTTGACTGTGGTACTGATATGATAGTCCTCAATGATATTCTAAGGCTACACTCTCAAATGCAGGGGGACAGATGCAATTTTTCCCTTACTAGTCCACAAATCAATAGTTACATAAAAAACTAAGGGCCTATATAACATAAAATCAAAATTCAGTTACTCCAACAATTGACTTTTGTCTTCAATAGCGGGAAATATATTCTAGTCATTATGTTAGGAACAAAATAATTTCATGTAAGGAAACCAATGAAATGAAATATAGATATCTTTTATGTTTTGTTTTATAATTTTATTAGTTTTTTGATGATTTCAAGTTCTTTGTGTGTTTTGATCACATTCATATCTCCCAGGAACACCCAAATCTACCTCCCTTTCCAGTTCATTAATTATAGCTGAATTACCAGAGGCTGTAGACACATAGAGAAAACTGTTTCTCTCTACCCAGTAGTTAACAATTACAAATAGATCAACAGCTGGTGGTATGATATCCATCCCCATTTAAAGGCTCTACAAACAAAGCAAATTTTATCTATTTATTTATTTACTTATTTATTTAATTAATTACAATTTATTCACTTTGTATCCCAGCTGTAGCCCCCACCCTCATCCCCTCCCAATTCCACTCTCCCTCTCTCATTTTCTCCCATACCCCTCCCCAACTCCACTTATAGGGGAGGTCCTCTTCCTCTTCCCTCTGACCCTAGTCTATCAGATCTTTTTTTTAATTTTTATTATTAGTTACATTTTATTAACTCTGTATCCCAGCTGTATCCCACTCCCTCATTCCCTCCCAATCCCATCCTCCCTCTCTCATCTCCTTCCTGCCCCTTTCCAAGTCCACTGATTGGGGAGGACCTCCTCCCCTTTCATTTGACCTTGTTTTATCAGGTATCTTCAAGACTGGCTGCAAAGTACTCCTATGTTGCCTAGCAGGACTGCTCCTCCCTTGGGGTGTGGGGAGGTCAAAGAGCCTGCCATTGAGTTCCTGACAGAAATAGTCCCTATTCCCCTTACTATGGGAAACCAATTGCACCAAGGACCATGTATGGATATAACCTAGAACCTCTGCTTGGATGTAGCCCATGGTAGCTCAGGAAACAAAGCAAATTTTAGAAAAATTCTATTTCAAAATTGAGGAAAATTTAATGTAAAGAATTTGGAAAGAAATGAATTAAAATAGTCTTTGAATACATTGTGAATAGGATGTAAATTCAAATAGGCCAAGAAGATAGAACTTGGTGATGGTGAAATAAAGGTAATGATAAAAATTCTAAAAGGTAGAATATTAGAAAACTTAAAAAAATAAATAAAATTGTTAGTATAGGGATGTAAGAATGAAAAAAATGTAATACAGACAGAAGTATTATTACTTCCCCAACCATGAGCATATTCAATCAGAAAATTTGTATGCATGGAATAAATCCATTGAAGAACAAATTAAAATGTGAGTAGAGAGTTGAGAGGGTAGAAAGCAAAATGATTGAAACAAATAAAATATAACTAAATTATTTAAAGTCAAACAGAATTTATGATGATTCTATAATAAAATTTTGTGATACAGATTTTTTTCCTCGTCGGACACACACACACACACACACACAAAAAAAAAAAAAAAAAAAAAAAAAAAAAAAAAAAAAAAAAAAAAAAACTACACAAAACAAACAAAACCAGTCAGTGAGATATTTTGAATATAGATTGTAGTAGGCAATTAAATGATCAAAAATTGTCAAAGTTTTATAATTATGTCCATAAAACTACCTAGATAAAAAGGATTTAATGAATAATACCAAAGAGAAATTATTGATTAGGCAATTGTTTTTTTTTTAGATTACCATTCTTTTTTTAGTATATTTTTATTACAATTTATTTACTTTGTATCCCAGCTGCAGCTCCCTCCCTCATCTCCTTCCAGTCCCACCCACCCTCCCTCTTCTCCCCATATGTTCTTTCCCTAGTTCCCTGATAGGAGAGGACCTCCTCCCCTTCTATCTGAGGCAACTATTTTTTAAATTTTGAAAAGTGTTGACTTTTACTTTACTTTTTATCAAAGCAAACATAACAAAATTCCAAACATATTATTGGAATACAATAATCTAAATGTATACTTTTTTCTATTAGTTTTGATCATGAAAAAACAGATGCTCATAAAATTACTGAAACTCATTTACATAGCTATTTAAGTCATTTTAGGTTATGGACAAATCTTTACAAACATGACTCGAAATGCAGATAGTACTAAAAAGATTGATGTCTATATTTGACCGTAATTTCTTTTTTTTATAAAATGTACCCTCAGAGCTGGTGATTGGTTATGTAGTTCTGTAGTTCTATTTTAACTGAATTCAGTCGAGAGAATCCATACGGGAAATAGAATCAACTCTGGTAATTCCTTTGTCCTCTGATGTCCATACATGGTATGCACACGCACACACACAAGCATACACATACTCTCTCTCTGTCTCTCGCTCTCTCTCTCTCTGTCTGTCTGTCTCTCTCTCTTTCTCTCACAAACTCAACATACAAATTAATTTAAAAAATAATAAATGATTAAATACATAAATAAGTGTGCATCTGTATGTTCCCCAAATACAGTTAAAAGGAAATTGACAAATTGTTTTATTTTAAGCTCTGTTAAATTCTAGGCATAGACCTTTTCTACTTTATGACGTTGGTTCATTGATAGATAAATAAATGGTATCAGAACCTAGACTCTATTGTATTTTTTATTAAGATTTTATTCTTAGTGTTTCTTCCTGTCAGAGATTTTTTTCCTTCACTCCATCTGAATGAAATCTCCTCCTTGACCTACTATTCACAACCTACATTAATGTAACACAGTTGGAATGACTGAAGAGTAATAATGTCACATTGTTACTTGCTAAACTTTACAGTCTACATTAATATTTTGTTTCTTTCTTCCGTACTCCAACAAAAACATAGCGATGTGGATCCACCATTATTGTGTCACCACTCTTGCTCACCAAACACTGTGAGCCACTTATGTTACCTGTGTTCTGTTTAACATGATCTTGTCCTTCTAATAATATCTACAAAGTCCTTATTCTGACCTAATAGAATGATTAAAATGTTTAACAGTGAGTTCCAATTATTACTTGCTCCACTGTATAGCAGAGAGATAATGAAAATAAGATATTCAAATTTGTGTACCTGAATAAATCTTTTTTGGAAAATTATACAAATTTGGGTAGATAGGGAGCAGAATAGATTTGATAGGAGTTGAGGGAAAGAGGAGAATATGATCAAAATATATTTTAAAAAGTCTGAAGAAATTAATAAATGAAGGATAAAATGTGACTTTGACAGAACTTCATTTCATCTAAGTTGAAAAAGGCTAAACAAAACATTTTTTAAAAGCCTCTATCCAGGTTGTCCCTCAGGTAATAATGTCCAATTACCACACAATGCATGTTGCAATGCTCCATTGATTAGGATCCTCCAGAGAAACAGAACTAGGAGAAAATAAATGGTTATGAGAGCTGCTGCAATAGACTGACTCATAAACCAGAAAGGAAATCACTCTGCTATGGCTCTCGACAAGCGGAAGAGCAAAAATAAAACTAGTTCTTCTAAGGGCCTCAAGTCTCAGAATGGCATGGACCAGTGATGGAGCTCCAGTTTGGAGATTATTGAGTTGTTCCTGCAAGCTTGTTTTCAAATACTGAAGAATCCAGTCTTGTCGGCAACAAGAAGATGCAGTTGCTTATGAAAAAATGAAATGTGCCATAAAAGGGCTTTCTCTTTTCACCATTGATTCCTGAAGTACCCCAGCTTCCTGGATGGTGCTGCCCACATTACAGGGATTTTTAAACACTGAGTTCACTGATGGACATACCAGTTTAAATATGCTCCATATGCAGAATTATGCTTAATCAATTATTTAGGTGGTTTTCTCTTTTGATTATAATAAAGCATTTTGTTGTTTTATTTATATTTAATTTTTATTATTTCAGTTTATTTACTTAAAATCCTAAGGGTGTGCCCTCCTTCATCTCCTTCCTCTCCTTCCATTCTCTCCCTTTCCCTTTTTCCTGCTCCCCTCTCCCTATCCACCAAGAAAAGGAGAGCCTTCTCCCTTTCCCCACATCAGCACTCTCTAGCCTATCAAGTCATATCAGGGCACAACATATATCCTCACCCTCCGAGACCAGGCAAGGCAGAAGTGCCAAGGGGAAGTGATCCAAAGCTAGCAATAGAGTCCATGTTGGAAACACCCCCCTCAACTTCCACTCACCAAGCACCCCATATGAAGACCCCCCCTCAGCCACATATGTGCAGAGGGCCAAGGTCCAACCCATGCATGCTCCTTAGTTGATGTCTCAGTCTCTGTAAGCCCCCATGGAACTGGATTAGTAGTATCTGTTGGTCTCATGAGGTTCCTGTCTCCTCCAGATCTTTCCATCTTTTCTCCCAGCACTTTGAAGGGACCACAGAAGTTCTGATTCAAGATTGGCTGAAAGTCCCAGCATCTGTCTAGAACTGTTGCTGACTGGAGCCTCCCAAAACTCATTCTGTTTAGGTGGTTTTTAATGGAGTACTAAGCTTATAATCATGTTCTCAAAGTACTAAAGCATCTTTGGAAGCATTAGACATGTTGATAACATAAAAATGATCTTGTAAAAAAGACTCCCAAGAATCAAATTTCAAAAAATTGAAAAACAAAGAAACAAGCAAAAACTTAACCAAAAAGACAAACAAACAAAAAACAAAAAAAAATCACATATGAACTATAAACTTTCAGGTTTGAAATCTGTCTTGTGTATTTTTTCAGGGGTAGTTTTCTACTTGGAAATTTACTGCAAGTGATGGACAGAAGACTGCTTATAATCAAATAAAACATATTGCCCCAAACCCTGGTGTCATAAAACCACTTGTTTTTCTTTTTTCTTTTTCAGATTATTTCTTAGTTTCACATCTAGTCACAGACCCACATCTTCATCTTGACCATTGTGGGAGAATCAACACACTGGCATTTTTTCTTTCTGTAATTGTTAGCTCATCTTTTTTCTTTATTTTTATTTTTTATATTAATTACACTTTATTCACTTTGTATCCCAACTGTAGTCACATCCCTATTCCTTCCCAATCCCACCCTCCCTCCCTCTTATCCTCTCATGTCCCTCTCCAAGTTCACTGATAAGGGATGTTCTCCTCCCCTTCCATCTGAACCTAGCTTACCAGGTTTCATCAGGACTGGCTGCATTTCTTCCCCTTTGGCTTAGTAAGGCTACTCACCCATCAAGGAGAGGTGATCAAAGAGTCAGCCACTGAGTTCATGTCAGAGACAGTCCCTGTTCCCCTAACTAGAGAACCCACTTGGATACTGAGCTGCCATGGGCTACATCTGTGCAGAGATTCTAGGTTATATCCATGCATGGTCCTTAGTAGGAGCACCAGTCTCAGTAAAGAACCGTGGGCCCAGAATTTTTGGTTCTGATACTCTCTTTGTGGAGCTCCTGTTCATTTCAAGTCTATCTCCCCCTTTTTTCATAATATTCCCTGCATTCTGCCCAAAGTTTGGCTATGAGTCTCAGCATCTGCTTTGATACATTGCTGGGTAGTCTTTCAGAGGCCCTCTGTGGTATGTCCTATTCTGTTTCCTGTTTTCTCCCTCTGTCCCATTTGCCTTTCTGAGTGAGGACTGATCATCTTCCTCAGGATCCTCCTTGCTTAGCTTCTGTAGGTATACAGATTTTAGTGTTTATCCCATATTATATGTCTAATATCCATTTTAAGTGAGTACACACCATGTGTGTCTTTCTGCTTCTGGAACACCTCACTTCTGGACTGAGGGTGAGATTATCTGTATGACTGAGATGACTGTTGCAGTGAACTAACAGTTACATAGTAGGACAGTTTATAAATCAAATAATAATTAAGAGTTAGAGAAAAAGGTTGATGTTCTTTGGGAGAACATCAAAGATTAAGAATGTGTATGTTCCATAGTGAAACTTGAGATAAGGGATGGAGATACCTCCAGAAGAACATTTACACAATGGAATACAACTCAACAATTTAAAATATGGAAATCATAAAATTTACAGGCAAGTGGAACTAGGAAAGTTCATCCTCAGTGAGGCAAACCACAAGCAGAAAGATACACATGGTATATATTTACTTATAAGTGGACATTAGACATACAATATAGAATAAACATTCTAAAAATCTATAGTCCTAAAGAAAATAAACAACAAGGAGGATCTTAGGGAAGATGTTTGATCCTCGTTCACAAGGGCAAATAGGATAGACATTGGAAGTAGAAGACAGGGAACAGTACAGGAGCCTATCACAGAGGTTTTCTGAAAGACTTTACTGATCAGGTTATCAAAGCAGATGCTGAGACTCATATCCAAACTTTGGGCAGAGTGCAGGGAATCTTATGGAAGAAGGAGGAGATAGAATGACATGGATGGGACAAGAACACGAGAAGGAGACCAACAAGCCAAAACTTCTTGGCCCACGGGGTCCTGCAGTGATTGATGAATCAACCAAGGACCGTACATGGAAAGGATGTGGACACCTGCTCATATACAGCCCATGGGCAGCTTAGTCTCCATTTGAGTCCTCTAGTAAAGGAAGCAGGGGAAGTCTCTGGTATGAACACGGTTGCTTGGCCTTTGATCACTTTCTGTAGGCTGGGTGGCCTTACTAGGCCATAGAGAAAGAGGACCGAGACAGTCCTGATGAGACCTAATAGGCTAGGGTCAGATAGTAGGGAAGAAGGACCTCACCTATCAGTGGACTAGGGGAGGGTCAAAGAGGAGGAAGAGGAAGGAAGGGTGGAACCCTAAGGATATAAGGGAAGTGCTACAGCCAGTATTCAAGGTGAATAAATTGTTATAAATAATAATAATAATTTTAAAAAAGAATGTGTATGTTAATAGAAAAGGTATATTTCTGTGTGTAGATAAAGTTAGTATTTTAATCAGAGGACCCATATTGAAATAATTTTTTGAATTATATATTACTCTGTAGTGCCTCTCAGAGGACAACTCTGTTAGGCTCCTGTCTGCAATTTTGGAGTCTCATTCATAGTGTAAGGAGTTGGCACTCAGCAGTAGGGTGGGCCTACTCAAAACAGATGCTGAGATTCACAGCCAAACATTTGGCGGTACATAGGGAGTCTTGTGGAAAGTGGGAAGAAAGAAAAAAGGCATGGAGATGACAGGAGCTCCTCAAGAAGACCAATAGAGCCAATTAACCACTTCCCAAAGGATACTGCTGAGACTGAAGCATCAACCAAGGAACACGCATGGACTGGAACTAGTCCCCGGACAAAGATTTAACAGATGGGCAGATTAAGCCTCATGTGGGTCCTCTAGTAAGGGAAGTGGGGACTACATGAGACCTTGACTCACTTGCCAGCTTTTTGATCACTCTCACCTGGAGGGACTGCCTCGAAAGGCCACAGGGGAATAAGAAATGCTCAGTCCTGATACAACTTGATGAGCTTTTCTGAGAAGGGAAGGGGAGAGGGAAAGGGAGGACAGGGGGGATAGAGAGGGGAGAAAGGATGGGATACAACCAGATGTTAAAGTGAATATTTTTCTAAATGAGAAAAAAAGTTATATAGTTGATGACTAATTGACTGCATTAAATCGGGTTACACAACATAGTTTTACATTTAAAGGAAACAACTAAATAGTGGCCTCCTTTTTTCTGTTTTTTAGAATTTTTATTATTTATTACAGTATATTCACTTTGTATCCCAGCTGTAGACCCCTCTCTTATTCCTTCCCAATACCTTCCTCCCTCTCTCTTCTCCCATGTTCCTCCCCAAGTCCACTGATAAGGGAGGTCTTCCTCCTCTTTCATCTGACCCTAGCCTATCAGGTCTCATGAGGACTGGCTGCATTGTCTTTCTCTTTGGCCTGGTAAGGGTATTTCCCCCAGGGAAAGGTGATCAAAGAGCCATCCACTGAGTTCATGCCACAGACAACCCCTGTTCCCCTTACTAGGAACTCAATTAGAGAGTGAGCTGCCATGGGCTACATCTGTGAAGGGGTTCTAGGCTATCTCCATGCACAGTCCTTGGTCTCCAACCAAGATTGATTGGAGATTGATTGTCCAATCAATCTCAGATAAGACCCTTGTGCCCAGATTTTTTGGTTCTTTTCACTCCTTGTGAAGATCCTGTCCCCTCCAGGTGTTTCATCTCTCCCTTCTTTTTTTTTTTTTTTTTTTTCAGTCAACCAACGAATCAATAAAATTTTATTTTATTTTTTTTGTGAGTTTTTTTT
>NW_026596091.1:21192768-21243987 GCF_907164565.1 Psammomys obesus | reverse complement strand
AAGTCTCCCACTATTAATGTGTGGGGATCTATATGTGGTTTAAATTTTATCAATGTTTCTTTTACAAATGTGGGTGCTCTTGTATTTGGGGCATAGATGTTCAGGATTGTGATGTCTTCCTGGTGGAATTTTCCCTTGATGAGTCTGAAGTGTCCTTCCTCATCTCTTTTTATTAATTTTGGTTGAAAGTCTATTTTATCAGATATTAGAATGGCTACTCCTGCTTGTTTCTTGGGTCCATTTGCTTGGAAAGTCATCTTCCAACCTTTTACCCTCAGGTAATGTCTATCTTTGTGTCTTAGGTGTGTTTCTTGTATGCAACAGATTGCTGGGTTTTGTTTACGTATCCATTCTGTTAATCTGTGTCTTTTTACTGGAGAGTTGAGTCCATTCATGTTGAGAGAGATTAATGACCAGTGGCTGTTAGATCCTTTGATTTTGATGTTGGCTGTGTTCATAAGTTTGTGTGCTTGGTTGCTTTTTGTTTTGCTGTAGTAAGGTTAATTATTTCCTGTGTTTTCTTGACAGAAGCTAATTTTCTTGGGTTGTATTTTCCCTTCCAGTGTCTTCTGTAATGCTGGATTTGTGTGTAGGTATTGTTGAAATTTGTTTTTGTCATTGAATATCTTGTTTTCTCCGTCTATGAGGACTGAGAGTTTTGCAGGGTATAGTAGCCTGGGTTGACATCTGTGTTCTCTTAGGGTCTGCATGATATCTGTCCAGGCCCTTCTGGCTTTCATAGTTTCTGTTGAAAAGTCAGGTGTGATTCTAATGGGTTTGCCGTTATATGTTACTTGGCCTTTTTCCCTTGCAGCTTTTAGTATTTTTTCTTTGTTCTGTATACTTCCTGTTTTGATTATTATGTGGCGGGAGGATTTTCTTTTCTGGTCAAATTTGTTGGGTGTTCTGTAGGCCTCATGTATCCTTATTGGCTTCTCCTTTAACTTGGGGAAATTTTCTTCAATGATTTTATTGAAAATATTTTCTGGGCCTTGGAGAAGGGAGTCTTCTTTTTCCTCTATTCCTATTATTCTTAGGTTTTTGTCTTTTCATATTGTCTTGGATTTCTTGGACGGTCTGTGTCAGGAATTTTTTGGATTTAACATTTTCTTTGACAGATACATCGATTTCTTCCATTGTATCTTCTACACCTGAGATTCTTTCTTCCATTTCTTGTATTCTGTTGGTTATGCTTACCTCTGTAGTTCCTGTTTTCTTCCCTAAATTCTTCCTCTCCATTATTTCCTCCATTTGTGTTTTCTTTAATTTTTCTAGTTCTATCTTCAGGTCTTGAGTTGTTTTGTTTACTTCCTTCACCTGTCTGCTTGTATTTTCCTCTTTTTCTTTTAGTTCCTTCAACTCTGTCTCTTTGATTTCTTTCAGTGATTTAATTATTTCTTCTCTGAAAGCCACAAGCTGTTTGGCTGCATCTTCCCGTATTTCTTCACGGATGGCCCTAATTTGCTTGTCTTTATCTTCCTCCATTTCTTTACGGATAGCCATGATCTGTTTGGTTTTATCTTCCTCTAATTCTTTACGTATTTTATCTGTTTCCTCTATTATTCTCTTCATCAACATAGATGTAAGGTCATCTTCTTGATTTTCTATTATGCTGCATTGTTCAGGGCTGTTCGCCCCTGGATGGCTGGGTTCTTGAGATGCCATATTGCTCTGTCTTTTGTTGGTTGAGCTTTTATGCTGACCTCTACCCATTGGGCTGATTTAGGTTTTGGCTGTTAGTTTCTGTGCTTCCTGGAGTCCTGAGGTAGGGAGTATCCCCTTGGCTGGAAGATGATTTTTCCTGAAGGAGTCCTTCTCTGCTTTTTAGTTATGGTCACTGTATGGCCAGTGTTTCTCCGGAGATGCCACTGCTCACCTCAGGTTTATAGCCCTGAGTAGTAGCTGTGGTCTATGTTAGGCAGGGGGGGATCTCCTCTTACCCATAAAATTTCTCAAGACAGCTGCCCCACTGCTGGGTTTCTTGTTATAAATTTAGTGTGCTGCTGCTCACTAAATTTCCATGTACAGTCCTCTTGAAGAAACTGCTGAGTCCCTAGCTATGGGGTTTTCTCCCAACAGGGAAACTCAGTCTGTTATCCTGGGGCGCACAGTTCTGTCTGAGAAAGTGGGAGGTGCACTCAGCAAGTCTCTGGGCCAAAGGCTGATTGCTCTGCTCTGGACCTGGAGAATGTGCACCTAGGTTGAGTTGGCGCCTGGGGGCACTGTTCTGGTCTGGAGGCTGGGTGCCTCACTCTGGACCAGAAGCTGTGTGTCTCTGTCTGGGATGGCGGCTGTAGGCACCACTCTGGTCCAGACGCTGTGGGTGCAGCCCCCCTGAAGGATCAGGGATTCCTACAGTTTTGGCAGTCCAGCCAGGGACAACTGGCCGATCCCTGGCACAGTATCTGAGGGCTGCTGTAATGGCTCTTCGGCTCCTGCAGGTCCGAGGATGCAGCTGTGTGTCCCAGTGCCCCAGGGGAACGCAACAATGGCGGCAGAGCACAGCGCTTCTGCCTGCACTAGAGTCTGCCTGAGTCCAGGAAGTGTTTTGGTGCTGGGTGTCCTAAGCATTAGAGCTGCTGACCCCCTCCGCTGGGGGTTTCCTCCTGCCAGAGACACGCAGTCTGGTGCCCTGTTGCCCTGGTGCCCACAGTTCTATCTGAGGTGGCGAATCACGCGCGCAGGCAGGGCTCTGTGCAGGCGCCTTTGTCCCTCCCGGCTCTGGGTCCGGGCTGGCTCCTGGGGCACCCGCGGAACCCGAGTCTTTTCCAGGGGATGTCTGGGTAACCTGGGGTCGGTCCCAATTGTTTCCTGCTTCGTGGGGTTATCTCTCGACTGGGAAATCCAGTCTATGGTGTTGTGGGCCCACAGTTCAGTCTGGGACCGTGACCAGATCGCGCTGGCGGGTAGCTCTGGGCTGGTGACCAAGCGCCTGGCGGAATGGGGATCTCTTCCGCGGTTTTGCCGGGTGAGTTAAAGCTGATCGAATCCCCCACCGTGGGGTATCCTCTCACCTGAGAAACACAACCACTTGTGTTTTATGGCCGCGAGTTCTGATTGCTGGTCACTGTGCCAATCCTGCTGTGCTGCTCCTCAGAATGAGAGTCCTCCCGGCGCTGCCATCTTGCCCCGCCTCCTTATTTTGGAGAAGGTTCTCTTACTGAACCTGGAGCTTATTCCATCTCTCCCTTCTTACATAAGATTCCTTGCACTCTGCCCAAAGTTTGGCTATGAGTCTAACATCTGCATCGATGATGATGCTGGGTAGAGTCTTTCAGAGGCCCTCTGTGGTAGGCTCCTGTTTTGTTCCTTGTTTTTGCCCTCTTCTGATGTCCATCCTGTTTGCCTTTTTGAATGAGGATCGAGCATCTTACCCAGGATCCTCCATCTTTCTTAGCTTCAAGTGTACAGATATTTTGTATTTTTAACATATACTATATGTCTAATATCCAATTATAAGTGAGTATATACCATGTGTGTCTTTCTGCCTCTGGGATATCTCATTCAGGATGGTCTTTTCCAGTTCCCACCATTTGCCTGCAAATTGCATTATTTCCTTGTTTTTAATTGCTGAAGAGTGTTCCATTGTGTAAATGTATCACAATTTCAGTATCCATTCCTCATTTGAGGGACTGATGGGTTGTGTTCAGATTCTGGCTGTTATGAATAAAGCTGTTACCAACATGGTTGAGCAAATGTCCTTGTTGTGTACGTGATATATGCCTAGGAGGGGTAAAGTTGGATATTGAGGTAGTACTATTCCTAATTTTCTGAAAATGCGCCAGATTTATTTCCAAAGTGGATGTACAAGTTTACATTTTAGTTGCTATCTTAATAGGTTCAAAGTCTCTTAGACTTAATGTCATCTAGGCTACTATACCAGGTGGCTCAGAACAAAATATATTTTCCATCTATTCTATTTTTTTTCATAAAATATCCTTGAAATAAACACAATGTGATCCAGAGCAGTATGTGTTGGCATGTTAAGATTTTCCATGTATACTGAATGTTGAATAATTATGAATATGACTGTTTCATTTTACACAAATCTAAGATATTTTTCATCAAATGAAAAACCTTTGGAATAAGTTTCAACATCCTCTAAATGGATTGGAACAATGACATAAGTATAAATTATTTTCACTATTTATATTACTTGAATTCAGTGGAAATGGCCTGGCCCCAGACAAATTTCCACAGATACTTTCTTTTAACATTATAAAGAAATAAGGGAAAACAGAATAAAAAAATTTTAACCTTCTTTACTAGGATGAGGAACAAAACACATGTGAAAAAAGGTTGCCTTCTTTAAATTTTGCTTTCAATAAAATAAGAATTTAAATGCTGGCATTAATATCTTTCTAAAAAATATGCTTAGATTATTTATCTGTGTGCTCTATGTCTGACAGCATTTTGTTCTCACTCTCTTCCAGGTGTCCAATGACTGACAGAATGATTTGTAAACTTTAACATCAGCGCAACTGGAGATGACATTAAAAATATGCTTTAGAGAGAAAAATGAGTAGAGAATATTACTTCCACAGGAGACAGTGTTCTCCTGGATGTTTATACAAGGATGATTTCTAAGACAATTACTTTTAGAATCTAAACCAAAATTATCCTCCCCAATAATAGAATCTGAGGCCCTTTACTTTCTACAGTAGTGTTTGATTACTTGACAATCTCTCTTTGCTTATTACACAGCTAATCTTTTAAAATTATTATGGAATTTGATTTTTCATGTTTAACTGTATTTTTCTTAATCAGGTGTGCACATATTACAGTTACCAGAACAACCTTGACATAGAGAAATTTCTTTCAAGTTACCAACATCCTGTGTTCAAAACATTTCAGATTACTCTGTATTTCTCCACTGCCTAACATATCAACATATTCGATTAGCTTCATCTCTGCTATACTTATCACAAAATAAGAATCAACTAAATCTTGATTTTAAATTTTAAGACATTTATCACTGACATATAGGGAAGAAGTCAATAAATAGAACTGAGCATACATGTGCACATATGAACATACATACATTAAATGCAAGTACACACTCATGTGTATACACACACATACAAACACACACACATTCATGCACATGCATACTGACCCTGTTCTTAATTTCTGCTCTTCAAACTGCACAAGCTTGAATTAACTTTTTCCACCAAGTACCAATGTTATTACTTCTAATGTGATGTGTATTGTCAGGGTCAGGTTGTCATAGCTTCCTAGACATCATTATGTGCATTCAGCCTTTCTTAGGACAGTCATAAATTAGTTTTGAGAATAAGAAGTAATTATTTTTTTTATCTCATACAAGCTACATTTACTGTAGATGCTTACCAGTTACTTTATTTTAATTTTTAAGCAGAGAAAAGTAATTAACACTTTCTAAAAATAAAAATAATATCAAAATAATCTATTTTGTCTATCAGTTCTCATCAGAAGTGGCTGCACTGTCAGGGTTCTAGGTTTGAAAAACGTTGCTCTATTACTTTTTTTCATGGATCGATAGGATTAACATAGTGAAAATTACCATCCTACCAAAAGCAATCTGTAGATTTAATGCAATTCCCACAAAAATATCAACACAATTCTTTTCAGACCTTGAAAGAACAAATCTCATTTACATGTGGAAAAACAACAACAACCCAGAATGGCTAAAACAACCCTGAACAATAACAGATCTTCTGGAGGGATCTCCATCCCTGATCTCGAGCTGTACCATAGAGCAACACTATAAAAACGGCATTGTGCTGGCATAGAAACAGACTGGTGGATCAATGGAATCGAACCGAAGACCCAGAAATAAACCCACACACCCATGGATACTTGATTTTCGACAAAGCTGCTGCTCTATTTCTAACACGACCAAACACGCACAGTTGAATTATACTTTAACAACTGCTTTTACACTTTATTTATGTAACACATAAAAGTTACAGTGTCATAATTGAAAGTTATTATTCTTAGAATGTGCATTATCTGATGAAGGGCAATATAAATTACAAATTATTTATGAATACATTTATGAATACATATTATATTAATTTTTACCTCTTGTACTTTCGTATGAAAGGCTGTAAAATACCAACATGAAAGTATGTTCCAATTTTTGAAATTTCTTAAATGAAACTTGCACCCAGAAATTAAATGAATATTCCATATTTTTAAATGTGTATGTTTCATAGAATTTTCTGAACAGTGTTGTCTGTTTGGATTATGAAGAAAATGAAACATGCCATTCTAACAACCTTTTTTTTTGTGGGGGGGAGGGGATACTGTCTATTTTTAAAAATGTAATACTGAATTTTTCTAAGATAATCTACAGCTATTTCTCACTTTAATTCAGTTAAAATTAATATAAGTAACTTATTCAGCTTTGAGTGTATATGTATATATACACTCAATTATACATATATAATTGAGCACTTATTCACAATTGTTATATTATCTTAATGAATGATCCTTTTATACTAATAGTTATTTTTGCCTTTCAAGATTTATGAAATTTCTATTGACCTACATAATGAGAGTAGAATTTGCAAAAATAAATAAGCAAAAATTTTTGCATAATTAAGAAACTATCTTCAACAGTAAAACCAGTTTTGACTGAGTGAAGCACAGTGGGAGCCATCACACTTCTTAATTTCTACCCTCCTTGTCAATCGTATAGTTAAAATAATCAGAAAACAGATGAATATATAAGTGTAGACATCGAGAGCACAAAATACACACACAAAATGTAGGACCTAAATGTATTGATCTTGTGCAAGTAATAGCGAATGTCAAAAGAAAATCCTCTTCAAAAGGTGCCTGGAATCATAGATGTATCTATGGAAAGCAAAATCAGAAAGGTCTAACTCAAAATGAGCATAATTCAATTACAATGCTGAGTCTATACAACTCCTAGGAAAAAAAACCTTACTATGCTTCAGGTAGTAACCAAGTAGTGCAGTGAATTACAATAATAAATTGATTGTCGGTCAGAAACAAACAAACACAAAAGATTTCTGTAAAGACAAATAAATCTAATCAGGGTGTATTATATGAGAGAAGAATAAATTTAAAAAATGTGTCAACAAATAAACAGTGTGTGCTACCATGCCCAACAAATTAATCAGAGGACATTAAAAATGAAATCATCAAAAATATAAAAATATCTCTTGGAATGAGAGGTAACGTGTTGAAACCACACAACTCAATAGCAAAAATAAATGCATATGCAATAAGTAAATACTAAAAAGTCAGTATGGCCAACTGTTGGGCAGAATGCATGGAATCTTATGTAAGAAGTGGGAAATAGTAGGTTATGGAGAGGACAGGAACCCCACAAGGAGAGCAACAGAAATAGAAGATTCGAACACAGGGGTCTTCCCAGAGACTCATACTCCAACCAAGTACCAGGCATGAGGATAACCTAGAACCCCTGCACAGATGTAGCCCATGACAGTTTAGTGTCCAATTGGGTTCCATAGTAGTGGGAAGAGGGACTGCCTCTGACATAATCTGATTGGCCTGCTCTTTGATCACCTCTCCCTGAGGGGGAAGCAGCCTTACCAGGCCACAGAAGATGACAATGCAGCCACTTTTGATGAGAACTGATAGACTAAGATCAGATGGAAGGAGAGGAAGACCTCCCCTATCAGTGGACTTGGGGAGGGGCATGCATGAAGAAGGGGGAGGGAGGGTAGGATCGGGAAGGGAGGAAGGAGGAGTTTATGGGGGGATACAAAGTGAATAAAGTGTAAAATAATAATAATAAAAAATGTAATGTTAAAAAAAAGTCAGTAAATGCTCTGAAATTTGCTTTCCCAAACAATGTACACAGGCAGTGAATGGCAAAATGTGGGCTTAATATCACTAATGACTTAAATGCGAACTGGAACCACTATTAGATATTAGCTCATGCCTATCAGGGTGGATACTATAAAAATAGGTGTCCACACATGCTTCAGGATGTAAAGGCACTGTCCATCAAACTTGATGACCTCAGTTCAATCTCAAGAATCTACCCAGTGAAATTAAGAAAGTGGCTTTGGCAAATTAACATTACATAGTCATTGTGGCATGCATATTCTCCAACACACACATACACACACACACACATAGGGGGGTAAGGGAGAGAGAGATACAGAGATAGAAAGACGAGAGAAATAATAATATGAAAACAAAATACATTTTAACAAATAATAAAAGTGGTTTGATGAAAATTTTGAAATGTGATTGTTGGTAGGAATTAAAAGGTGTGTAACCATCATACAAAGAAAAAGTAGATGAACCAAGAAAGCAAAACAAATGAACAAACAAACAAACAACAACAACAAAAAAACTAATACCAAAAGCACTTCAAACCTAGCCTTGCATATATCCAGAAATGGAACATCCATGCTTATTACAGAACCCTTCAGAACAATCCAAATAATGATGTTAAGTGTTCATCTGTGGGAAAACACTGAGTCAGAAGATATAAATGAAAAAAAATTGTGACAGTTTTGATAACAAGCATGAAACTGGAAGATATAATATGTAAATCCAGGGACAGAAAGAGACATTAAGTGCTGTTTCTCTAGTATGTGGGTTCTAACATGTGAAATCATAGAAGGACAGTAGAAAGATGGTGTTCTTGGGCTGCAGCAGGTGAGAAATGCAATGAACTGTGTCCAAGGAACAGAGCACTTATCCTGAGGATCCACTGTAGTGTTCCTGATGATAGGATTATTGAATGGTTTCTGTTTCTATTTCACAAGGTAAATACATCCCAAATCATTAAGTTTTACATCTTCAATGTGTTCAATTTTTATTCAGCAACTAATAAATTTTTGTAAGTATAACAAAGGAGCTATAACAAATAATTATTTTAACTGAACAGAGTTGTAACAAACTTTGACAGAATTTAAATCTGTGGTCACAATATTACCTGGATAGAAAATGTTACGAAGGGATTTATTTTCATATGAAATTGAATTATTCTTTATAGTAATTTGTTTTTATTTTGAAACCCAACTTAATTGTTTTATCAATAACAAGATAAAATAGCATTTATTTTTACATTTAAAAAGCCAATTTAAAAACATAAATTCATCCTAAAGATAGAATTCAACTTTTCAACAGTTCATTTTAGTATATGTTGGAAAAGCAAGCCAAGCATGTACAACAAAAAGAAAAATGTTAGTCTTCAAAACTTAATGAACCGTCATTACAAAAACAACAAAAATATTTTTAAATGTTAACTTCACAATATTGTATTTCATTCTGTATTATTCCTCTTTGGATAATGTGAACACATACCTGTTTTGAATTAAGTCTGGGATAATCTTACAGACTGGGTCCTGTTACAGTCGCCTACATTGGTTTGTTATACAGACCTAGCTGAGTGAAATGATGAAGGCCTTTAGTCCCGGCACTTTGGAGGCAGCAGCAGGTAGGTCTTTTGGGTTTAAAACCAGCCTGCTCTACATAACAAGCTCTCGGGCTACAATGGGATGCCTTGTCTCAAAACAGAAACAAAAATAAAACAAATCATTTACCTGTCACATGGAACCCTGAATGCTCTATTGCGTCATCCATGACTACACTGAACAAACTGCACAATTCCTCTCATCTCTCTCTCTGTTGTAGTGGTAAATGGTAAACAGTAAATGGTAAATGGCAACATTAATTCTGCCACAAAGCCTTCGCAAATCACCATAAAACTAATGAAATCACAGCAAATGATTTAATAAACCTAACCTAGTTTGACTTCTGAGACAAACATGCCGTCTTTTTACACATTATATAAAGAAATCTCATCTATTTTATGTCATCCCTATCAGTATAAGATCCATTCTGTGGTGGGCAGATTTTCACTCCTTGCCAAACAACAAATAAGTAGCAAATGGGAAATTTACATTTGATGAATTTAATTGGAAAAACACACAAGTCCTTCTCATTAATAAAACTACTTGAAATTATGTTTTTCAGAATAGAGATCTTAAAGATCATGAAATCACTCTAGAGACAGAAGCAGGTCTGCTGACTGCACATCTTCACTCTTCCACCCACTCCTCTAATCCAAGGCCCAGTCTCATGCCCAGCTCCTTAGAAGAAATCTTTACTGTGGTCTCCTCTTTCTCTCTACTCTCTCTCACACACATCTTCCCATCTAGACTCTCTTGCCCAACTCATCTTATTATTTCACCCACCAGCTCAAGCTAGCATTCCTTGTGAAGCCACAAGCCACTCTGCCAGGGAAGCAGTCAAACTAACTGCAAATCTTAACCTACCCTACTCTCCTTCAATCCATCTCCCAAATCTCATCCCCAGATCCAGCAGACTACTTGCTACTGCCTTTCCTTCCTCTGTGCCCATCTTCAGTAGATTACCAAGACCTTCTTCAACTCATCCTACACACTCAACCCCAAATCCAGCAGACATTTCTCCAAGAACCTACCAGGCAATATTGCAAGAGAAGCATGTAGGACAGTTAGTAAATAGACAAGATTGAGACATTCACTCTCTGCCTCTACTCCAGATCCAAGCTCCCAGTCTCATCCTCAGCTCTGTAGCAGATGATCTGTTGTGGCCTTTCCTCCCTCTCTGCTCCCATTCTCAGGAAACTTAGAATATCTTGGATGAACATCTGCCTCTCCTCTCTTCTGTGGACCTCTTCAGACCTCTATTCCTATATGTCATTTCCCAATATACAGAAAATAAATTTTACCCAGAACCCACAGTTAAAACACCTATCAGGATCCCAAAAGAATTTACCAGGCAATACACAGTCACCATTCTTTGAAGAACCAGATTGGGAAACAGAAAGCAAGCCAAACCAAACAAACAAACAGCAAAAACCCAAACAAACGAAAACGACCTACCTAACATATATGTGCCTAGAATTTTAATTTTCCCAATCCCATATTCCTACACTGGTGCTTAAAAACACAGTCAATAGCAAACAAAACAGTATGTCTCTTCCAGAGCCAACCAATCTAGCACTGTTGGCCATGAGTATTATAACATACCTATAGCATAAGATATTGACTTTAAAATATCCCTCATTAATAGTATAGATGTTCTTCAAGAGAAAATGAATACATCCCTTAAAGAAACCCATGAAAACACAAACTAACAGTGGAAGGACAAGAATAAAGCAGTCCAAAAATTGAAAATGAAATAAGATCAAGAAAAAAAAAAAACCTAACCAAAACTGAGGAAAATCTGGAAATGACAAATTTAGAAACCTGAACAAGAATCTTAGAGAAATTAACCTTTTAAAGAAATATAGGAAAACATTTATAAAACAATGGAGAAAAATTATAAAAATCTCTTTATGAATCAGCTTATGAAAAACCATAAGCTGATGAAAGAAAGGAGTAAAAATGTTTAAGACCACAAAATGGAAAAAAGAATCTCTAAAGAGACAGAAATTTCACTTTCCAGAAGAAATTCTGGAAATGAAAAATTTAGGAACTTGAACAAGAACTACAGAGGAAGCTTCACCAACAAAATACAAGAAATGGGAGAGAAAATCTCAGGCCTTTAATATACAATAGAAGAAATGGATAGATAAGTCAAAGACAATGATAACTCTAGAAAATGAGAAATATTTACTAAACAATAAAAAACCATCCAGAAAATCTGAAAGACTTTGAAAAGAACAAATCTATGAGTAATGGGAATAGAGGAAGGAGAAAAACCCAGGTCAAAAGCACAAAAATATTTTGCACAAAATCATAGAAAAAAAAATTCCTGAACCTAAAGAAGCAGATGCCTATCAAGGTACAAGGACACAGAATGCCAACTATATTGAACTAGAAGAAAAAATCCTCCCAAGTATATAACAAAACATTAAACATAGAGAACAACAAAAAATAATATTAAAGGTTTCAAGGGTAAAAGACCAAATAAAATTTAAGGCAGAGCTGTTAGAATAATACCTGACTCCTCATGGGGGAACGAAGCTAGAATGAGAGGGTCACTTGAGGAGGGGTAGGAAAGGAAACAGAGAGAGTTTGAAAGGAGACATAGCTAAAATTAAAGGCTATGTAATGCTAGTCCTGGGATTGGGTTCCATCTAATTCAGATGTTGGCCAAAGGGTTCCCATTGGAAACCCCTAAACAATACTTGCTTTTGTCAAGACTAAACATTTCTCTCTGTAACTGGCAAAAGCCCCATTGGGGAATGCTACATCTACACAATTTAATGAACTTGGAGAAGTCAATCTGCTGCTTTCATAGAGCCTTCATCCCTATGTTCTAATTGTTCTAATATCTTTGGTACAGGAAAGCACTCCGCAAGCTACAAAGTTACAAAAGTAAACATGAACCAAGGCACAAACCCTGTGACGTACAACGGTGTTCTGCTGTGAAGGTACGATGGTGTCACAATGTTTGCGGGAGAAACAAACCAATATCTGATTCGACTGAAGGGCCATTATGTAAAATGGAGCCCATGTCTAACATTGTTTGGGTGGCCAACAACATGAGAGCAGATAATCAAGATCAGGGGTAAAACCAAATACTACATTTCTAAAGCAAAACAAAACAAAGTAAAACAAACAAAGCAAACAACAATACAATAACTCTTAATGGCATAGTACCATTGTTAGGAAATGTGCGAATGTAAAGGTTACACGCGGGTTCACAAATCACACCACGAGATCGGTTCCACGTGGGAAAGGGGGATAGGGGTCACAGAGAGAGAGGCAGAGAAGAGAGAGGGGGGAGCTCCTGTTCTCTTTATAGGTTGACTCAGAGCATGCTCAGGTAGTTCCAGGTGGTCAGCAGGTGGTCTGGGTGTCTTCACAAATGCCTGATAACTGATCTGTCAGGTTTCTTGGAGTTGGCTGTAGAAGTGCCTGCTTACTAATCCCAACATTCCTCCCTTTTTGTTTTATTAAAAAGTGGGGAGTCAGGAAGGAGTGATGGTGGGGGAAGGGCATAGGGATGACTTTTGCTCTTCAAGCTACTTCCTGCTGATTAGGGGCGTTGTCCATCTAGGGATACAGCTGGTCCACACCATCGGAGTCATAGTCTTCTGGCTCTGTGGGCAGAGGTTGATAATCCTGTAAGAGTAACTGATTAATGGTTTGGTTAGAGATTTTTTGCATTTGCTGTTGGAAGAATGTAGAAAGGAAGTTAATTAAGCAGGGTGCAAAAAGCAAAAGCAGAAAAACTAGCATGAGATGTGAGATAAGGGGCAGAATCCATTTCCATATGGAATTCTGAAAGGCCCAAGAGCTAGACGCCTCCAGCTCTTCCTTTCGTTTTTGTAAATCTGTCTCGAGTTGTTGGATTTTGTCCTTTACTATACCTGACTGGTTGACATAAAAACAGCATTCCTCCTGGAGGAAAAGGCAGAGGCCACCTTCTTTAGCTGTGAGGAGATCCAATCCGAATTGGTTTTGAAGTACTACTGCTGCCAGCGAGTCAATCTGTCCTTGGAGGGTTAGTATTGTCTGAGCCACCTTTTGAAGGTCCTGGATGAACTGGGAAGAAAGCTGATAATACAGAGTTAGCAAGGTAGCTAATCCTGCTGTTCCGGTCCCTAAAGCTGCCGTGATTCCGGCAGCAGCCAGCAGGGTTAGGATTTGAATTGCCCTCTTCTCCTGCTGGGCAGATTTTGAGTCCACAACCGGGATCGGTAGGAGCTCTCTGTCGCTTACTACCCCCAGCTCAGGGAAGAGGAGTACCAGAGTGCAAACTCCTGACCAATGAGCAGGCAGACGATGGTAGACCTGAGTGCCACAAAGAATCGAAATATTATTACCGGTAGGGCATCGGGGTTGAGATGAGGTCTCAAGGATTACAGTTTCATTACAGTCTAAAGAATTTAGTATTCCTACAGAGTGTATCCCAGATGCCTTGAAACAACTTGCCACACCAAAGGGGATGATATGAGAAAGGTAGGGGGTTGTGGCAACAGTAGAGTCAGGGCAGTTAGTAAATGGTGAGGTGAGGTTGTCTGACAGAGTCACTGCAGAGGCTGTCAGCGGTACCTCTGGCTTGGTCCTCTGTGGTACACACAGCCAGCAAGCTTTAAAATGGCCCGGTTGGGTCACATTAAGGAGCTTGTAGGCTGAGGTCAGAGTCTGGAGTAGGAGATTAAATGACAGGTTTGTGTCATTCATAAGAGGGGATATTAGAGAGGTAATAATCTTAAAGGAGTGTCTAATTATCTCTTCTACTTCTCTCATTCCCAGATTTTGGGTAATTGGAACATATTTTCTTTGGATACGGATAGTACTTATCGGTAGACCGGGTTTGTAGTGGCGGTAGAGTTTTCCAACGACGCCTCCTTCCCATCTGGCATCCCACGGGTCTTGGATGTATAAGTGGAGGGTTTTTTTTATACAGGTGAAGAAGTTTCTTTTGTGCTGGTGTGTGGATTTGGCAATAACAGTATGGGCAGCCTCCATACGTGTCTGGCCATTTTTTGCAATAATCCTTTGTTTGATCAAAGAGGAAGCAAACAAAAATTCTATCAAATAAAGCGGGAGAGATAGAAGTGGGGGTGATGGCTATCTCAATCGGCTCCCGACAGCCTCCCGTAGAGCAGTTTGTTGACCCTATTTGGAGAGATTTTTTATTATCAATGATGGTTTCTTGAACCTCAAATCTCCATACGTAGGGAATACCTTTAACAGAAATAGGCAAGAGGGAGAGGAGGAAAGATACATATCCTATCTAGTGGAGTCGAACACCGTTCCTGTGGTGAGGCCTCATTCTTCTGGAACTGGAGACAGGGTGGTTGATCTTGGCGTCTTTTGGAGCTTGAGGGAGCAAGGCCCTGTTGGGGTTGATATGTAGGAAGGGGCATTATCTTGAGGAGAGGGGGTGAAAGGCTTAAGGTGGGATAGATGAATCCAGTGAGGGAAACCCTCAAGTTTAGCGGCTGTGGGAGTCACAAGAATCACCTTGAAAGGGCCCTGCCATTTAGGAGAAAGGGTTGGGGAACTTTGGTTTGGAGGGGAAAGAAGGACCCTCCAAATGAACCCTCCAAAGAATATCCCCAATGTTAATAGGAGATGGACAGGGTTTAGTGTATGGCCATGGTAAACAGTGGTCAGTAAAGATCCATAGAAGGGAACGGAGATGACAGAGTAAGGGAGTAAGCAGGTGGTCAGGGAGAGGAGAGGATATAGCTGAAAGACCAGGAGTTAGGACCGGTCTCCCATACATGAGCTCAAAAGGTGAAATAGACAGGGCTTTTTTGGGGGAGAGCTCGCAGCCTGAAAAGAGCCAAGGGGAGGAATTTTACCCAATCGAGGTGGAGCTCTTGTGATAGTTTAACCAGAATGTTTTTTAGGGATCGATTAGTTCGTTCTATCTTTCCTGAGGACTAGGGGTGGTATGGGATATGAAAATGCCAAGGAATGTTAAGGGCTTTAGATAAGGTCTGGGAAATCTGAGAAGTGAACTCAGGGCCATTATCTGACTGAAGGGAAATAGGAATTCCAAAGCGTGGGATAATCTCACGGAGGAGGAGATAAGAAACTGTTTGAGCTCTCTTGTTAGTGGTGGGGAAAGCCTCCACCCATCCCGAGAATGTGTCCACCAAAACCAGGAGGTACCGGACACGTTTGACTGCTGGCATAAGGGTAAAATCAAGTTGCCAGTCAGTCCCGGGAGACAGCCCCTAGACTGGTGGGTAGGGAAAGGGGGGCTATGATATCCTGAGTTAGGATCTGAGGTCTGGCAGATTTTACAAGAGGCAGTAATGGTTTTTAGGAAGCGTAAATCCTCAGAAGTAGGCTGCAGGTGAGCTCTAATAAAGTTAGACAAAGCTCGGCTGTTAGGATGGAAGAGCTGGTGTAGATAGGACAGGATCTGACAGGTGTCAGGAGAGGGCAGGGGAGATGTGGATTTTAGTGTGAGGATGTTTTGTGGTGGGAGGGAGGAGTCTAGGCCTTTTACAACCTCAGCCTTAGCTGCCTCATCAGCCTGGCCATTTCCTTTGGAAACTATTGAATCGTCCATCCAGTGAAACCGGCAGTGGACTACTCCAATGGCTGTGGGAAGGTGGGAGGCTTCTAGCATGGCCATAATTTGGCCTGCATTGGTTACCGATCCTCCCTTTGCTGTGAGCAACCCACGCTCTCTCCAGATGGCAGCATGGGAGAGAAAAATATGAAAAGCATATTTAGAATCTGTATAAATGTTGAGGGATTGTCCCTGGGCTAATTGAAAGCTCGGATAAGGGCTATTAGTTCGGCCTGTTGATTAGTGGTATAGGCAGGGAGGGCTTGTGCCTCAACCACCTCAGTATCCGACACTATGGCATAACCTGCTTTTCGAGCTCCCTCGTGTACAAAGGAGCTGCCATCTGTATACCAGGTATAGGTAGCCTGAGGCAATGTGCCCTCCTGTATGTGTGAGGGGTGGGGCAATAGTTCTTCTAAAGTTTCAGTGCAAGAGTGAGATGGGGAACAGTCAGAGTTAGGTCGAGGAAGAAGGCTTGAAATATTAAGGGGTGGGCACGGTTGGAAAGTGAGGGTAGAGTCTTCTATTAGTGCCACCTGGAGGGAAAGGACCCTGGAAGGAGGTAAGGTTTGTAAGCTTTTGTATGTTAAAAGTTGAGACAGATTGTGAGAAGAGAAGACAGTAATAGGTGACCCAAAAGTTAGTTTTTTTGACTCTCTAATAAGGAGCTCTGCAGCCGCCAGGGCACGAATGCAGGGTGCCCATCCCTGGATTGTCAGGTCTAATTTTTTTGATAGATAGGCTACAGATGCAAAAGAAGGTCCCAGCTGGTGGCCCAAGGCACCAAGGGCATATCCCTCTTTTTCTGTTACATAAAGGGAGAAGGGACGGGTTAGGTCTGGAAGATGTAAGGCCGAGGCCTCAAGAAGAGCCTTTTGGAGCCCCCGGAAGGGCTTAGTAACAGATTTTAGAAGGGGTTCATGTAAAGGGCCTAAGGCTGCCTCATATAAGGGGCAAGCAAGAAGGGAAAAGGAAGGGACCCAGGAGCATAAGAAACCAGCCATTCCCAGAAACTATAAGATTTCTTCTTTATTAGAGGGAACTGCCAGCGACCGTATTAGTTTTTTTCTGTCTAGGGTAATACCCTTGTGAGTTGGATTTATTGTTAGTCCCAGGTAGGTGACCTCAGAAGTGGACTGCTGGACCTTGGAGGGTGAGACCCGATAGCCCTTGCTGGATAGAAAATTTAGAAGAGCAGAAGTGTTACTTTGGCTAACTTTTAGAGAAGGGCTACAAAGGAGAAGGTCATCTACATAATTGTATAAGTTTAGACTTAGGGAGAGATAAGGAGAGTAGGTCAGAGGCTAGGGCCTGGCCGAAAAGGTGTGGACTGTCCCTGAACCCCTGGGGTAAAACAGTCCAGGTAAGCTGAGTAGAAACCAGGGTGTCAGGGTCAGTCCAGGTAAAGGCAAAGATATTTTGTGATTTGGGCATCTAAGGAAATAGAGAAAAATGCATCCTTGAGATCTAGAACTGAGAAATGGGAAGTACCTGAGGGGATAGTGGAAAGGAGGGTATATGGGTTAGCTACCACAGGGTGGAGAGGAAAGACTGCAGAATTTAGTAGGCAGAAATCCTGAACTAGGCGAAAGGTTCCATTGGGCTTTTTTACTGCCAGGATGGGGGTGTTAAAAGGAGAAGAGGTAGGGCGGAGGAGTTTTTCTTAGAAGATCAGAGATAATAGGCTTAAATTCCCTAAGGCTCTTAAGAGGAAGAGGGTATTGAGCCTGAACAATATAATGGGTGGGGTCCCATAGCCGAATGGTTACAGGGGTATGGTGACTAGCCACAGAGGGATTTTGGACATCCCAAACTTGTGGGTCCACTTGAGAGGCTGGTAAGGGAAGCGGCGTGTCAGAATTGGTGGGCAAGGTGGCTAGAAGGAGGAGAAGAGAGGACGCTGGCGAGCTTGGGGTCAGGCGAATGGGCGGAGTGAAGGAAATAGAGGCCCCTACTTTGACTAAAAAGTCCCTTCCCATTAGGGGAACTGGACAGGCTGGCATTACTAAAAAAGAATGGGTCAAGGGGACTAAAGATACAATTAAGTGGTGGAGTCCGGCAGGGCTGGCAAGGCTCAAAACCAATTTCCATTCATAACCACTTGAAAATAAGATTTAGTTTCTTTCAAGAGATTCTCACTGGGGAAAAAGCTGCTCTTAAGAATAGGTGGCAGAATCCAAGATGGTGGCACTGGGAGGACACTGTGTCTGAAGAGCAGGACAGCAAAGTCAGTATAGCAACCAAGAGAGTGAACTCTGGGCCCTAAAACAACAGTCTCCACGGTGTGGGAATCAGTCTGGTCCACATTCATGTCACCTAGCTAGAACCCAAAAGAGATCTTGGGTCTCACAGGCACTTGGTCACCAGACCAGAGCCACACACCTATGTGTCATGATCACCTTCCCAGGCTGAACTGTGGGCATCAAAACACCAGAGACTAGGAGTCCCAGTGTCGAGAAAAACCCACAGGGAAGGAAGCAAAAGGGACTGACCTTAGTTCCCACAGACCAGCAGGCGCACAGCCCTCAGACCGGAGACCTGCTGTAAACCGGAATCACCATCACAGACAGAACTGTGTGCCCCAGGGCATCAGAGACTGAATTTCCCTTCAAGAGAAAACCTAACAGAAAGGGAAACAGCAAGTTCCAGCTTAGAGCACTCAGTGGACCCACATGCCCCCCCACACACACCACACATGGAAAAGTTCTCAGGTTCCTGCGCAGTCACCAGCTTGAAGCCACCACCCACAGAATGGGCCTTCCTTTTGGGAGAAAACCCCACTGTGGGGGAAACATATGGCCCTAACTCAGGACAACTAGCTCTGGAAAAGTTTCTGGTTATCCACAGGCTCCAGATTCTAGTCTCCAGGTGCATGCATGAGAGCAGTGCTCACCTGCCACTGATTATTGCTTGGGTACTGGGGCAGAGAGCTCCAAGCTCAGACTTACAAAAGCCTGGGATCCCAGAGATCAACCCCCAGATACTGCTCAAAGGGGCAACCAGTTATCACTAAATAAACTGACCAAACCATGGGGCACACAATTTACAGCAGCAGCTCACTAAATTTAGAGCAAGAAACCCAGAAGCAGGGCAGCTGTCTCCAGGATTTCTCTGGGTGAGAGTTGAGCCCCCTTGATTAACAAAGACCACAATTACCATTCAGGTCTGTAAGCCTGAGGTGAGTTGTGGCAGTTCCTGAAAAACACCAGCCATTCAGTGAACATACCCAAAAAGCCGAGGAGGCCTCCTTCTTGCCAAGGGGATTCTCCCCATCATAGGATTCCAGGAAGCACCAGAAACTAATACCTACGATAGCCCAATGGGTAGAGGCCAGTGTAAAACCTCAACCAACAAGAGACAGAGCAATATGGTATCACCAGAACCCAATTATCTAGGAGCAAGCAGCCCTGGACACCCAGCATAAATGAAATTCAAGAAGATGACCTAACATCTATGCTTATGAAGAGGATAATAGAGGAAACAAATAAAATGCATATAGAACTAGAGGAAGATAAAGTCAAATAGATTATGGCCATTTGTAAAGAAATACAGGAAGTTGCAGCCAAACAATTTGTGTCATTTATAGAGAAAATATTTAAATCACTGAAAAAAAAATAAAAGAAAAAGAGGATTATTCAAACAAACAACTGAAGGAATTGAAGAAAAAACAGGAAAATACAGTCAGACAGGTACAGGAAATCAACAAAACGACTCAAGATCTGAAATTAGCATTGGAAAAATTAAAGAAAACACAAATGGAGGAAATTGTGGAGAGAAAGAACTTAGGGAAGAAAACAGGGACTACAGAGGTAAACATAACCAATAAACTACAAGAGATGGAAGAAAGAACCTCAGGTGTGGAAGATACAATGAAAGAAACCAATGTATCCATCAAAGAAAATGTTAAATCTAAAAAATTCCTGCAACAGAAGGTCCAAGAATTCCGAGACAAAATGAAGAGACAAAACCAAAGAATAATAGGAATAGAGGAAAAAGAAGATTCCCTCCTCCAAGGCCCAGAAAATATTTCAACAAAATCATAGAAAAAAATTTCCTCAACTTAAAGGAGAGGCCTATAAGAACATCCAGTAAATTAGACCAGAAAAGAAAATCCTCCTGTCACATAATAATCAAAAGAGTAAATATACAGAACAAAGAAAAAAAATACTAAAAGCTGCAAGGGAAAAGGGACAACTAACCTATAATGGCAAACCCTTCCAAATCACACCTGACTTCTCAACAGAAACCATGAAAATTGGAAGGGCCCGGATGGATATCATGCAGACCCTAAGAGAACACAGATATCAGCCCAGGCTATTATACCCAGCAAAACTCTCAGTCACATAGACAGAGAAAACAAGATATCCAACAACAAAAACAAATTTTAACAATATCTACACACAAATCAAGAGTTACAGAAGATAGTATATATGCCACAAAATTTGAAAATCTAAATAAAATAGACACTTTTCTTGATCAATTCCAGATTACACTTACCAAAGCTGAATCAAGACTAGGTAAATCCAGATGGTTTCAGCACAGAATCCTACCAGACCTTCAAAGAAGAGCTAACTCCAGTTCTCTTCAAACTATTCCACAAAATAGAAACAGAAGGAACACTACCAAACTCATTCTATGACACCACAGTCACCTTGGTACCTAAACCTCACAAAGACCCATCACAGAAAGAAATTTCAGACCAATCTCTCTTATGAACATTGATGCAAAAATACTCAACAAAATACTTGCAAACCAAATACAAGAACACATCAAAGATATCATCCACTATGACCAAGTAGGCTTCATCCCAAGTGTGCAGGGGTGGCTCAATATACAGAAATCCATCAATTTTTCCACCATATTAACAAACTGAAAGAAAAAATAATAATCTCCTTAATATGCTGAAAAGTCATTTGACAAAATCCAACATCCATTCATGTTTAAAGTATTCCAGAAATAAGGGCTTCAATGCACATACCTGAACAAAGTAAAGGCAACTTACAGCAAACCTATAGCCAACATCAAACTAAATGAAGAGAAACTTAAAGCAATCCCACTGAAATCAGGGACAAGGCAAGGCTGCCCACTCTCCAAATCTCTTCAACATAGTTCTTGAAGTCCTTCTTAGAGCAATAAGACAATTAAAGGAGATCAAGGGGATATAAATTGGAAAGAAAGAAATCAAAATAGCACTATTTGCAGATGATATGATATTACACCTGAGTGACCCCAAAAATTCTACTAGGGAACTACTACAGCTGATAAACACCTTCAGCAAAGTGGCTGGATAAAAAATTAACTCAAAAAAATTAGTTGCCCACCTGTACACAAAAGACAAAAGGGTTGAGAAAGAAATTAGGGCAACATCACAGTTCACAATAGCCACAAAAGACATAAAGTTCCTTGGTGTGACCCTCACCAAACAAGTCAAAGGCTTGTATGAAAAAAATTTCCAGGCTCCGAAGAAAGAATTAGAGGAAGATATCAGAAGATGGAAATATCTCCCATGCTCATGGCTTGTCAGGATTAATATAGTAAAGATGACCATCTTACCAAAAGCAAATCTACAGATTCAAGGCAATTCCCATCAAATTACCAACACAATTCCTTACAGACCTTGAAAGAAAAATTCTCAACTTCATATGGAATAACAAGAAACTCAGAATTGCTAAAACAATCCTCTACAAAAAAGATCTTCTTGAGGTATCTCCATCCCTGTTCTCAAGCTGTACTATAGAGCAACAGTAATAACAACTGCATGGTACTGGCAGAGAAACAGGCTAAAAGATCAATAAAATAGAAGATCCAGAAATAAACCCACACACCTATGGATTTTTGACAAAGAAGCCAAAACCATACAATGAGAAAAAGACAGCATCTTCACCAAATGGTGTTGGTCTAACTGAATGTCTAGATGCAGGAAAATGCAAATAGATGCATATTTATCACCCTGCACAAACCTAAAGTCTGACTAGATCAAAGACCTCAACGTAAAATGAGACACACTAAATATGCATCCTGAGCGCAGGGGATGCAGCCTTTCCAGCCCACAGAGGAAGACAGTTCAGCCAGTCCTGTTGAGACCTTATAGGCTAGGGCCAGATGGAAGGAGAGGTGGACCTCCCCTATCAGTAGACTAGCAGAAGGGCATTGGGGTAGAAGAAGGAGGAAGGATAAGATTGGGAGGAGATGAGGGAAGGGGCTGCAGCTGGGATAAAAATTGAATAAATTGTAATAAATAATAATAATTAATAAAACATTAAAAATATTAATAATTATCTTATATAAAGGAGAATAATAAAATATTTATCATTAGAGCAAAGTAAAATAAAGCCACTCAGTTATTACTGAGTATTTTTGCTGTAACTAGGGGGTTGAATGACATTAATAACAGATGATTAAACACTGCTAGTTCAAAAATTAAAGAAACAAAAACAAAAAGTGGCAGAATACAATCAAGACATGTTCAACTTGCAAAATTAACATCTATTTTCACACTAAACTTTCATGTGCAGACTTTACTGCCAGAGTCTGCCAGCAGAGTCGAATGGTTGTTGAGTTGGGAGTGAGGATTAAAATTAATAAACTAACACACAACACATGGGACCTTTCTGAGAGGCTCTAGTGGAGACTAGACTGGACCAGCACCCCTGGCTTTATTTTTGACTGCTTTTAACCCATAGTAAAAACAGCTCAGCACAATAGGTTGAATTCACAAGGAGGTGAAACAAGTGGTGTGATTTTGACAAGCTATCCCACCTGCTGTCACAAACAAAAGGACTTGGAAATTCTTCCCTGACTTCAGTGAAGGCCTGGTAAAAGCAGTCTTTCTGCTGAGATTTAAATATCAAAGCAGCTGTTGGGAGCAGTAGTGGCTCCCAACAGGTCTCCCTTTTTTATTTTTTTTAAATTTGACCATAACATAAGAGTTATGGAGCAGAAGATTGTGCCTGTCTTAGGTTGTTTCTCTCGTAATATATATTCTTACCTGTCATTGGTACATGGATTCCATCAGTTATGCCCTGTCTTGGGTTGAATATATCCCAGAGAAACATTACACATTACTGATTACCAGCTTCTGCTAGGGGAGACACTGGAGTTTAACTTTATGCAGATCAGCTCAGCTTTAACATTCTAAAAGGCCTTTAGGCAGGTTTTAATTGTCACGGTTAGGAGCGCATCTCCTATCCAAGTCCAAAATAACACTCCATAAAAGTGGCTTAACAAATGACTCCTTGTGTAAATTAGCAAGTCTGAGAGACTTTCACAGGAACCACGGTAAAAGAAACCCAGAATTGCTAAAACAATCCTCTACAAAAAAGATCTTCTTGAGGTATCTCCATCCCTGTTCTCAAATCCCTGTTCTCCATCCCTGTTCTCATCCGATTGTTGAACAATCAGAGCCATTTGAAAGCTTACAAAATACAGTTTGTTAGTTTACATTGAAGGCAAGAAACCTTAAAGTTTCAATCTTGCTAACATTTCCAAACAACAGAGCAAAAGGAGAATTTACATAGGTAGTTTTAGGGCCTCCCAAGAGTTTCTGAAGCAAGCTTGTTTTGGTCTGCTGAAAACCAGTGTCAGACCAAAGTTTCGTAGTTAGTCCTCTTTTTCATTCTTTCTGATTTTATTGAGGTCTGTCCTTATTAAAAGAACAATCAAGTCCAGTCCATTGTATAAGAGGTTTCTCTGCATGACGTCTTCTCGCAGGAGCAGAATGAAACAAAGACAGGTCAGGAGCTTAAGTCCAATGCAGCATTTTGGTCTCAGTCAGGACAGAATTTATGATTGTCTGCAGTGAGAACATCCTCCTTATGGGGAAAAACTCCTGCAAATCACACCAGCCTTTCTGAGATCTGCCTGGCTTCCTCTGCATCCTGTGGAAAAACACAAACATATCCTCTTCTCCATATTAATATGGGGTCGGGGGCCCTGCCATATTCCAGTAATTGGATCTTTCCATTTTACTTGGGTATAATTATCTTTGGTATTAGAATGCCACAATCAATCAGCCACAGAACAGCCTTGTATATCCACATTCAAAAAATTTAAAATAAAGAGAGCATGATTAAGATTTGGGGATATGACTCCCCCTTTTTTATTTTTTGCAATTTGTTTTTAAGAGATCCATGGGCAGGCTCCATAATTTTTTAGCCTTAAGAATTATATGGCATACCCATTTTATGATTTTTAAAAATGTTGAAAAGCTTGACTAATATATAATGTATGTATGTATATAATATATATATATATAATATAATGTAGTACCATTATTAGTTTTATAATGGAAGAAATACAAATTATAGCAAAACATTTTAGTTTTTTAAATTTGGGGATATGATTAATGTCTATTTGTTGTTTAGAATGGGTTTTAACCCTAGGTTTTAGATAAGTTAACTTTATGTTACAGCTTTTAAATATAGCCAAAGACCAATAATTTATAATCAAGACCTACTGAATATGGTAAACTTATACCTTCAAGATAGACAGATAAAACATCTTGTTATTTGTTGAATCTAATTTTTTATGACCATTGAAGCTTTGTAGCAGAATTAACTATTGGCTTTTTTTTTTTTTTACTGGAAAAACTGAGAAGTTGCCTCTTTAATAGTTTTTCCATGTAGGGTTGCAGCCATAGCTACTCCTTGAGTATAAGATGGTCTGATGTCAGAACATAATCTAATATAATCAGAAATATCTCCTTTCTTCCTAGAGGGTCTCAAAGCTGCTTGGCAAGCATTGTTAGCATTCTCATAATCCAATTGTTTTACTAATTATAATCCAGAATTTTCATTGCTTATAAGTCTGTTTGCTGCTTGCATTAATATTGCCACAAAATCTTGAAAAAACTCATTAGGTCCCTGACAGATTTTAGACAAACCTCCACCTGTCTACCTGCTTGTGGAAGTTTATTCCAGGCCCTCCAGGCAGCAGCATTTACCTGAGCAGAAACGGCCATATCAAAATCCAAATGTTGTCCTATTTCCCTGTAGATTTCTTCTCCAGCAAGCATTTCATAAGTTATAGGAATTCCCTGAATGTGATTAAGTTCAGCTGTAACTTGACAATGCTCTGCAAATTCTGACTTCCATAATAAATGATCTCCTTCTGATAAGCATGCTCTTGCTAACTGTTTCTAATCCCCTGGGCACAGGGCCTCAGTAGACAAGGACTCCAGCAGAACTCAAGTAAAAGGCACTGTAGGACCATTTTGAGGGCATGAAGCTTTTACTTCTTTTAATTGTTTAAAAGTTATAGGACTATGGACTCTGGTCACATTACCTTGTCCATCAGGCTGCTCTAGAACTGGAAAACCATAAAACTCAATTATATCTTCTCCATCCTGTCTAGCTTCTTGTAAAGAAGCTTGTAAGGAAGATACAGTAGCCTGTACAGTGGACAAAGAAAAAGGTCCCCTTGTCTTTTGGGTCACTGCAACTGTAGCAGTCCCAGGAGGAGGGTCCAAACCTGTAACCAATGATGGAGTTGGAATGGGGGATTGAGCCTCATTTTTCCTGGTAGTTAATTCTCCAAATTTTTTTGTTTATTTCCTCCAAGCCCCATTTCAATCTTTTAATTTCTTTTTGCCAAGGCTCATGCTTTTTAACATGCATAGCCTGAATTGGAGGGTATCTCTCACAATAATACTGATCTGGTTCTTCCTCCAACTCTGTAATCTCATTAGGATCTAAGTTATCCTCAAAGTCTTCTGACAAGTAATTACTGTCATCAGGAGGGAAATACAACTCCTTTGGAGATGCTGATGGTCTAATATAATTTTGTCTTGAAGCTTACCATCTTTCTAACCTCCTTCTCTCTGAGCCTGAAAGTTAAACTTTCTCAATTCCCTGCCACATATACAGACTACCTTTAATTAAGTTCCATACAAAAAACACTAGGTTACTGCCTTGTCCCATTTTTATTCTCGGATTTACTCACTGCGCCCTTTCTACTTAATGATGTGAGGTCGCCAACAACCACAGTGTCCTTCACTGATTCACTGTATCTCAAGCCCCACGTTGGGCACCAATCTGCCGGAGCCCACCAGCAGAGTCAAACAATTGTTGAGTTGGGAGTGAGGATTAAAATCAATAAACTAACACACAACACATGGGACCTTTCCGAGAGGCTCTAGTGGAGACTAGACTGGACCAGCACCTCTGGCTTTATTTTTGATTGTTTTCAAGCCAGAGTAAAAACAGCTCAGCACAATAGGTTAAATTCACAAGGAGGTGAAACAAGAGATGTAATTTTGACAAACTATCCCACCTGCTGTCACAAACAAAAGAAAATGGACTTGGAAATTCTTCCCTGACTTCAGTGAAGGCCTGGTAAAACCAGTCTTTCCATTGAGATTTAAATCTCAAAGCAGCTGCTAGAACAGTGGCTCCCAATATTTTACATAGACAATCATAAAAGATTGAACATGGAATAGTTATCAATCTTTCCACACATTAATTTTTATCTTTGTAGACATTTATAATTTATCACATAAATATGGATTTAGCTCTCATCTCTCTTGTGGGGTCATATATGGTTATTATTTATGTCCATATAGAAAAAAATAATTAAGGTTTATATGAATTTTATATCTTTCAATTTTTCTCTTGTTGCTCAATTGCAGGACTGCTTTTGGTATGTCTCTCCATTCTTTCTATACAAATGATAACACTATGTATACACAAAGACTTGTGTTTATACAGAAATAGACTTGCTTCATCCTTGAGGAATGAGGTAGATTTCATTTGCTATAGTATACCACTGTTTCCTGAATTAGCAACTATCATTACAACAAATCAGTGTTCATTTAATTATCATCTCTATTCTAGTTCTTGATTTTTTTTTTAAATCTGCCATCTGTCCTTATCTCCTAATACTCTCTTTAGTTTCCAGTGTGGCACTTAAGACAAAGAAGAATGGTACTAATGTAGGACTACACTCATTACTTATTCTGTGAGTATGGTTGATTACACTAACTCTAGTTCTGTATTCTTAATCATACTTAATAGACACATATTCTTCTGACAACATTAAATAGGCAAAAGTTAGGCAGAATTTCTTACCTGAAAAGTTTAGTACAACTAGGCATAACACATTCATATGACTAGAATAATATCTAAAACAACATCCTGCTTATACCAGCAGATTTAAATTAAAATATTTTCCCATCAAATTCTTGGTAGTAACCAGAACTGACACCTGATCTGTCCCTCTCATGTGAAATTACATCTCTCTGAAAACTGCAACAATTACCAAAATAACAATGGAACTGGAAAGTAAAGAAGTATTACTCTGCCATTACCACTATGTCTTTAAGATACATGTTTCACAAACATATATTCCTGACTTTCTGTTCAGTTTCTAAAGCCTTTTTCTCATCTATTTTGGAATGGACTTCCAACCATGGGCATATTTATTTCCCAGACTGATTAGATAGAACACAAATCATTTAGGCATAAGAATAAATCAAAAGTCAGACATATCAGGGACAGGAAGTTATTTCCACTGGATCTCTAACTGAAATAAAATTATAGGTGAATCCCTATAATTACAAGCAGACAAACTGTCTGTCTCAAAATTTTAAGTAAAAAACAATTTTCCTGTAACATATTACTCTCAAATTAACTACTCCAAGTTTTATTTAAAGTGTTCTAAAAGGTTTTATTGTTGAAGCTGCTTTCATTGTTATTCCATTTTTTGACACTGTCCATTAAAAACAGGTGTGCTTTTGAAATATAAAGCCTTTGAGAATTTAAAGGTGTCTCAGGAGAGTAAGAATATAACAGACAAATAGCTCTCAAATGTTGTCCTTCAGTCTTATGACATACTTCAACAACTTTATAGATTTTCTATAAAACTTTCTGTGAATACTAATTTTAACCAAAGTCCTACATGATTACTATCCAAAATAGAGGCAAGCATTTCTATCTCAGAGTATCTGAAAGAAATTATAAACAGGTGCTTTACAACAAGTTTTTATTATGTGTTTAATCAATTCATTATTAAACAGTACAGTTTGTAATGCCACCTAGTGGTTTTCTAAGTGGAAAAAATGTCCCTTGTGCATATCAGATACATAATTAGAAACATGCGCCACAACTAATCTAGTCTTATACATTAACATAGTTTGTGTGTTCACACAAACATGTATAAAATATGTGTGTGCTGACATATATAGCTCCAAATGTCTAAAAGAATTCGACTAGAGCAGAAAGAGGAGAAATGGACACGTTAGCAATTTCTTTTAAGTTCACTGTAGTTGTGGGAGATGTACACTGAGTCACAGAAATATAAGGATAAAAGATTAATTTACAGGATCAATAATTTTAAATACCACCACCCTTGTGCTGATTAAAGTACCTAAATGAAGCCTAGGACTGGACAGATCTTTCAGTGGGCAAGCATGGCTCCCACACAAACCTGGAGATAGCAGCCCCCTCCCCAGAACACAAATAGAAGTGGAGAATGGACTCCATAGAGCTATGGATAACATATGCACCATGCCATGGTAACCCCCCTTCATCCACACACACTACAAAAGTGAATAACCACAAACATTTGTAGTATAAATTTCGTTTGTCGATGAAACTTTTAACCTTTTTCTTCATATAAAATGACTAGGCATAAGTGTAAAGCTAGGATTTAAAACTGGATTTTAAACTAGGATTTCAAACCATTGTGCTCTGACTAGAAATCTCCGGGGAAGAAGTTTTAGAATGCAGATCTCTGGGAGTCTCTGCAAGCAATTACATACATAATAATGGCTGATAGTTGCTACTTGGAATCATTATCTTGATTCAGGACACTAAATATTAAATTGTTTAAAACCAGACGTGTGTAACTCAATATAGAATAATGTTCTTATAAGGATTTCTTTGTAGAGGGATATTCCCTTAGAAAGTAGCAATCTCTAGTCCCACGTATGTGTCCACTTTTAGTATTTTTCTTTACTATCATGTCTATTTCCTTGAAATCTTTCTGTATTACCTGGTTCATTCACATGGTTGACACTACATAAAAGAAAACATTTTCACATTACCCCAAATTACATCTTGACCAACAAATCATGCATAAAAATGTTCTTGAAATCCCCAGATATCTGAGTGTGTACAAAGCTAAATTTGTTTCATTGGCTTTCCAATCCGCAAAGAATCTTAGCAAAAATTTACCATCAAGGACCAAAATGACAAAAGTTAAAATTGATTTATTGCCTTTTTACAACCTGTAATTGCATAAGTCTTGTATAGTAATCCCCTTTTGAATATCCCATTCTTTCTCCAAAACACACATACACACACACACACACTCACACACAGACTGACTATGAGATTAAGCCTCCTACTATATCCTTTAGGCAGGCACTAATTGTGCCCCCTACTTCATTTCTTTCCTTCATTCCATAGTGTCTTACCAAAGTGATCATCTGAAATACAATAAAGTAAATGATCTTTTAAATGTTAATGATAAAAAATAAACCATACAAATAAAAAGTGAAATGGTTTGACGTATATATACAAAATAGAAATATGGTATATCAAAAACATGATCAATTAAAAGTGATGTAGTGAAAATACTAAAAAAAAAGTGTTAAGAATCTTAAAGGATGATGAACATTTTAATATATATCTGATAATATTCTCTGAAAAATAGTATAGTGAAACTGCAATAAGACAAAGCATTTGAAGTGGTAATTGTTGAATAATAAACAATACATCCTCACGCCACCCAAACAATGCTTATCTGTGCATTCCCATGGAGTGGGAACACAGTAGAACTGTGTGGTACCTAAGAAAATATACTAATTGTCCTATGAAATATTTGAAACCTAGACTGTTAACTATAATTATAGGGAAATTAACCATTTAGTAATGACTAATATTAATTCTTTAGTATTTAGTTCCTTAAACACCTTTGTCTCTCTGACACTAATTTTAGGGAGTAAGGTTTTGGGGAGTTGTTTTATCAGAAAGTTTGTGTTTTCATAAAGTTGTACATTAATTATCCATAACAACTCTAAGAGTTAAAGACACAGTTACTGCAATGCCACCCACTTTCTCTGCATCTACACAGATGGAGTTTATTTATCTATTGATGTAGAGTAAGGAGAACTATATCGTCAGCATTGAATAAACACCCTTGGGAGAATAAGAAAAGGGTATTCAAGAGACCTTACAAAAGTTAAATAAATGAGAAAAAAGAATGTGGGTCCATAAGTTAGAGTAGAACAAGGCAATTCTTTTGAGGCTGAGAACAATCTTGAATTCATCCCAATAAAAATAATGTTTCAGGTCACTTGTCTGGTGAGGATGAGAGCGATGTGTTCCTGTTTCCTTGTCCTCCTCAGGGCAGCTGTGAGACCAGAAAAAATATTGTTAATCCAAACATTAAATGTCACTACTAAATATAGCAAGGACTAATATAAATACAAAAAAAAATAGAAACAATAAACCTGGTCAATGTTTGTGTGCACCAAGTTTAATTCCATCCTGTGTTGTTTTTATTCTATAACTCCCTGCATATATTAACTTCATGTGGGTCATTTTATATGAAGAACGCATTAGAAGTGGGCTTTTAATGAAAAACAGGCATTTTGAAAACCAGCTACACTTACTTCTAAATTTTACAGTATCATGGACCAGTGTTTTCAAATTATATTAATGGACTCTACAGGAAATATTTTAGTCAAAAAAGAGACCAAATTAATTATAAAATGTTTTAAATTAATATAAATCTCTTAATATTTATTTTTTCCTGAGCTAGATATATTTAATTCTGTAGAAAAATACAGTCACATATGTATGTTTTGAGTTGTAAATGCAATAAACATAAACTAATATTTATATGTGTAACTAAAGATAGTACATAATGCTTAGAACATCAAATCTCTCAAACTAAACCTAACACACCAATCTAAATGTGAAAATCCTAGAAGTCTAATTCATTTGTTATCCCCACTGAATATGTAATAAGAGCAGGTTTATTTGGCATGGAAGTTATTCCAAGACTAATAACAAGGTATATTTAACTGCCCTTAGATTACTTTTAAGTTTCAGGGAACATATAACTTTGAAAAGCCCTTAATTTTATTTCTTGCAGTATAAAATGACTGAATCAATTATGCAAGAAATGTTTTTTACACAATGGTGCTTGCTGTTTCTACTCATGAAGTATGTTTACTATCAAGTAAGTAAAAGGCACCTTGCTGAGAATAAACATAAGAATTCCTGGGATGATACCATCATATTTATGAAGGCTTCAGCAGAGAAAGTGTGTTCAGAAATCCTGTCAGTCAGGATCCATCCATTTTTGCCACGTGAACCTCACACTCTACTCTTTTTATACTAGACATATGGCCACCAATAACTATGGCTCATGCCTAAAAGTCAGTATCAACAGGGAACTCACCTGCTCTTTGTTACAAGTTCAAAACTGTAGATGTTTCTGATTGTCCTAATTTGATTCAGGTGGCCAGCACAGAATCATTCAACCCTAGGAATGTGTGATACATGTAATTGGCTAGTTTAGCCTGCCTGAGATAAGGTGGTATGTTGGGTTATTACATTGTTAGCACATTAAGAGTCAAGAGGAACCTGAGGGCATTGAGACCTAGCTCAAAAAAGAAGACTCCATTTGAAGTAGGTACTACTTGAAATGTCTTCTTATATCAGTGGTTGCTACAACATATTTTGGTTCTCCAAACACATTTTTATGCTAGGAATAAAATCTCTATACTATTGTTCTGAGAAAGAGAACTACTTTTTTTTTTTTGATATGTGAAACCAAATAAACTCTAATCTTTTACTGGCCTGGCATAGAAGAGTTGACAAAATCCCAACAGGAGAACGCACTGAAGATTCCATTCTTGGCTTGTACCCAATTACATCATTTGAATTAGAGCACAGTGTCATTTTTTATAACAAACATCTGTATGAGTTCAAGGAAGACATTTTCAACAACATTTAGTCAGGTATTTCTTGACTAAACAAAAAAAGTAAATTAGAAGAATAAGTCAACAGAAGGGGGAGAATAAAGGGAGAATACATGTGTGTGTGTGCTGTTGTAGGATATTTCCTTCATTTTAACAAACTACTATGGTAGACAAATTCAGAATCTAGTTTTAACCACATCCCTTAGGCGCTGCATGTCATGTAATTTCCAGTGTATTCTCCACACTAGACAGTCTAAATATTTTAATTGTGCAAAATTACGTATGGTATAATAATGTGACAAGACCTTTAATTTGAATGTATTCTTTCTGGACTTCTCAAAGAAACTGCTTCTGTTTATACTAATTAACAGAAGTGTTTTGAAACATGAAACTTATCATTTAAGAACAATATAACAGATAATATTTTCTTCCCCAGAGTAGTAACCGTATGCCTGCAAATAATTGCTCCAAGAAATCTGTCTGCTGGTGATATACATGTTCCATAATATCATTTGACTTTTTCCATGACACACAGTCAATATTATACAACACATTTATTGTTTCTGTAGTTGAAGTACAATGTTTGTACAGTTTTTCTAATCACAACTGTAGCCACTGAGACATTAAAATGTCTAATCTGCTAGCCAGTGAACAAATACTTCCATGACCTCAGGACAGCAGTATTGGAATATGTTGGATGATTAGTTTCCAGTAAGCCCAACAGTTATGTTGGTGCTTCAAAGAGGTAATGGGTGAATTTGAACTAATTACAAATACTGATACTCAACATCCTTAGCCATCAGAGAGATGCAAATTAAAACTACCCTGAGATTTAACCTTACACCCATCAAAATGGCTAAAATCAAAAATTCAAATGACAACACATGCTAGAGAGGTTATGGAGAAAGGGGAACCCTCCTCCTCCCACATGCTGGTGGGAATGTAAACTGATACAACCATTTTTCAAATCAATCTGGCACTTTCTCAGACAATTAGCAATACTGCTTCCTCAAGATCCAACTATAACACTCCTAGGCATATATCCAAAAGATGCTCATTTGCTCAAACATGTTTGTAGCAGCTTTATTTGTAATAGCCAGAACGTGGAAACAACCCAGATGTCCATCAGTGGAGGAATGGATACAGAAATTGTGGTACTTTTATACAATGAAATACTATTCAGCAATTAAAAACAAGGAAATCATGTACTTTGCAGGCAAATGGTGGGATCTAGAAAAGATCATTCTGATTGAGGTATCCCAGAAGGAGAAAAACACACATGGTATATACTCACTTATATAGACCTATAACATAGGATAAACATACTGAAATTTATACACCTAAAAAAGATAAAAAAGAAAGAAGACCCGGTGTAAGATGATCAATCCTCACTTAGAAAGACAAATGGGATGGATGTTGGATGTAGGAGAAAACAAGTAACAGGACAGAAGCCTACCACAGAGGGCCTCTGAAAGACTCTACCCAGCAGTGTATCAAAACAGATACTAAGACTCATAACCACACCTTTGGCAGAGTGCAGGGAATCATATGAAAGAAGGGGAAGTTAATATGACCTGGAGAGGACAGGAGCTCCACAAGGACCAAATATATCTGGGCACAGGGGTCTTTTATGAGACTGTTTCTCCATCCGAGGATCATGTATCAATATAACCTAGAACTTCTGCTCTGATGTAGCCCATGGTAACTCAGTAACCAACTGGGTTACACTAGTAAGGGGAACAGGGACTATTTCTGATATGAACTCAATGGCTGGCTCTTTGACACTCCCCTCCCCCCGAGGGAGGAGCATCCTTGCCAGGCCACAGAGGAGGATTTTGCAGCCAGTCTCAAAGATACCAGATAAACCAGGGTCAGATAAAAGGGGAGGAGGTCCTCCCCTATCAGTGGACTTGGAAAGGGGTAGGGAGGAGATGAGAGAGGGAGTATGGGATTGGGAGGGAAAAAATGAACAGGATACAGCTGGGATACAAAGTTAATGAACTAACCAATATTAAAAAATAATAAAAATAAAAACAAACAAACAAACAAAATCCCAAATATTGATGTATTTTTTATCACTGACATAGGTTCAACCATAATATATATGTTGGTATGAAGTATGAAATGCATAGGCATACACATTGATCTTTTCTCAATTTGTGGGCAATGCTTCCCTTGGGATCCATGTTCTCATAAAGCGCTGGGACTTTTCACTGTGGTATTTATTTATTTTAGTTTGTGTCCCAAATGTGAGTAGTAGTTGTTAAATTTATTTCTTCCTTATCTGTAGGGGTGTGCATTGGGCATCTGTGTTTATGTGTGTGGATTTATGACAAAAATGTACGTGCAGAGTGTGTAATATGCACGTGGAGACCCACTTGCTGTTTACTCTTTATTTCATTCACTCTACATTTTGTTTTTCCAGCAGGGTCTCTCAATTGAATCTGGAATTTGTCTGTAAGTGTAGTCAGCTTGTTCTATGAATTGTCCTGTCATTGTCTCCAGAGAGATGCTTACTTAGAGTGCAAAAGGCAACCATACCTGCCTGACTTTTTAAGTGGGTTCTGGGAACCTGAACTCTGGCAAGTGCTTTATCCACTAAGCCATTTCTTCAATCCTGTATTCTAAATGTCTTAATGTATGAACTCATTTAAGTGTTAAAAGTGCAGTTTCAAATTATTTGGCTCCAATAAATAAAATGTCTTTATTCTCTTAGAATATCTCTGCCTTAACATTAAGATTCATGAGGAAAGAAAGGAGACTTGAAAGTCTAAGAAAGCAAGGTAACCTACCTTCAGCTGCATTAAAAAAAAAAATGTTAGGCCACTTCTCCTGACCAGATTAATATTGAAAACTAAGAATGATAATTGTACTTCCATATTTCTGTGTGCCCCATTTGAATATAACAGCACATACTTTGGATAGTGACAAGAAAATAATTCACTAATGATATTCACTCAATATTTTCAATAATTCCTCAATTAACATTCTAAAATTATTTAATATATCATAATATTTGTTGTCTGTAATTATGTTGTAAATAAGACATGTTTCAAATTTATATTACTTGTACATTATAAACTCCCAAGATTTTTTTTAAAAAATGCATGATTTCTCAGGCATTCATTACAGTCCAATAAGCCATAATAGGATGTCCTATGTTCCCAACACAGTTGAGCACTGAAATTCCTGAAATGCAAAGAAAATATTCCAAGATAAAACACAGACAGAAGAAAAAACAAATAAAACATGAGCATAATGGTCTTGGAGAATATTTTAGTCTAATTAAATAGGTATTTGTAGTACTCATGAGAAAAAGTAAACAAAAATATTTGAGAAATTGCTGCTGAACATTTTCAACATCTTTGTTGATTTTTATTTAATAATGTGCATTAAAAAGATGAAATTGATCTCTGCAAGTACCCCTAGGCCCAGATTTTTTGGCAATATTGGTCTCCCTGTGGAGTTTCTGTCCCCTCCAGGCCTTACTATTTCCCCCTTCTTCCATAAGATTTCCTACACTCTGCCCAAAGTTTGGCTCTGAGTCTCAGCATCTGCTTTGATACCCTGATCAGTAGATTCCTTCAGAAGCCTTCTGTGGTAAGCTTCTGCTATGGACCTTGAATAGAGAGGACCTAGAATCCGTGCTCAGATGTAGCCCATAGGTAGCTCAGTCTTCAAGTGGATGCCCTAAGAAGGGGAATAGGGGCAGTCTCTGACATGAACTCAGTGGCTAGCTATGTGATCACCTCTCTTTTAGGGATATAGCCTTGCCAGGCCACAGACAAAGACAATGCAGCCGGTCCTGACTAAACCTGATAGGCTAGGGTTAGATAGAATGGGAGGAGGTCATCCCCTATCAGTAGACTATGGAAGGGGAAGAAGGAGAAAAGAGAGAAGAAGGGTGAGACTGGGAGAAGATGAGGGTGGGGCTGCAGTGAGACTACAAAATGAATAAATTGTAAGAAATAAAAAATAAAATTTAAAAATAAATAAAATAATCTGAAAAAAAAAAGAAGAAACTGACACTTGCTACCTAAGAATCAGCAGATAGGTTAAAACAAAGCATTATTCTTTTTTTATTTTTAAAAATATATTTTTTATTTTTTTAATTTTATTTTTAATTTCACTTTATTTACTTTGTATCCCCCCTCTAGTTCCTTCCCTCCTCCCCTCCCAATCCCTCCCTTCCTCCTCCTTCTCCAAGCATGCCCTTTCCCAAGTCCACTGGTAGGGGAGGGTTTCTTTTTCTTCTTTCTGATCCTAGTCTGTTAGGTCTCATCAGGAGTGGATGTCTTGTCTTCCTCTGTGGCCTGGTAAGGCTGCTCCCCTCTCAGAGGAAGCATTGTCTTCCTCTGTAGCCTGGTAAGGCTGCTCCCCTCTCAGGAGGAGGTGATCAAAGAGCAAGCCAATCAGTTCATGTCAGAAGCAGTCCCTGTTCCCATTACTAGAGTACCCACTTGGACACTGAACTGCCATGGGCTACATCTGTGCAGGGGTTCTAGGTTATTTCCATGCATGGTACTTGGTTGGAGTATCAGTCTCTGGAAAGACCCCTGTGTTCAAATTTTCTGGTTCTGTTGCTCTCCTTGTGGACCTCCTGTGCTTTCCAGATGTAACTATTATTTCTCACTTCTTTCATAAGATTCCCTGCACTCTGCCCAAAGGTTGCCCATAAGTCTCAACATCCTCTTTGATAGTTTGCAGGGCAGAGCCATTCAGAGGCCCTCTGTGGGAAGCTCCTAACTTGTTTTTTGTTTTCTTTTTCTTCTGATGTCCATCCTCTTTGCAATATGTATACCTAAAAAAACTAATCTAAAGGAAGGTCTCTGGCTAAAAGCATTCTTATTCTTAGTTTAAGTGTGACACATGGTTTTTTTTATGTAATATATTTTTTAGTTTTTATTGTTATTAATTACAATTTATTCACTTTATATCTCTCCTTTAACTCCTTCCCTTCTCCCCTCTCAATCCCATCCTCTCTCCCCCTTCTCCACCCATGCCCCTCCCCACATCCACTGATAGGGGAGGTCTTCCTCTCCTTCCTTCTGATCCTAGTCTATCAGGTCTCATCAGAACTGGTTACATTGTCTTCCTCTGTGTCCTGGCAAGGCTGCTCCCCACTCAGGAGGAGGTGATCAAAGAGCAGGCCAATCAGTTCATATCAGAGACACTCCCTGTTCCCATTACTATGGAACCCATTTGGACCATTCATGGAGATAACTAAGAACCCCTGCACAGATGTAGCCCATGGCAGTTCCATGTCCAAGTGGGTCCACATGGTTTTTTTAAGACAACAAAATATTGCTATTTGCTCTCCACCATAAGATTATAGAGATAGGCTTGGGGCTGAACCATTTATGCAATTCTCACAAACCAGAAAAACCCCACTTAGTTAAATTAAAACCTTCCTTAAAATTGCTGTGACTCTCCGCTTTGCATGAGCTTTTCTGAGGTTTCACTAGAGACGTCTATGTAAGTATAAGTGGTAACATTCAAGTTCTATTAAACATTATAAAATACAGACATTGACATACATATAAAAAATGAAAAGAGATACCTTGCATGTGTCATTATTTCATATCATACACATAATTAACTCAACAAAGATTTGTAAATAGGAAATTATTTAGAGGACTTTAAGGCTTACATATCTTTTATGAGCCTAAAACTGCTGTTATTGAATTGTGAAAATTGTATAGTTACATCAGTTTCTGTGGGAGGATGAATGAACTGAACATTTCCTCCATAAGAAAACTAGATGAAGAAATATTTTCCCACTTCAAATCTCTCCTTTTAAATTTTGATAACAAACCCTCTATTATTATGTCTTAAAGTGAGCTAGGAGCAATATTTTAATATGTGCTCCAAAGTCCCAGGATATTTATCGTTATAAGGATTATTTATACTATTTTATTCCATGCTGTTCCTGGGAAGTGACTAGATATTAAGGCCCAATTGCCTCCAAATAGGGCTTTGTTCATAATGAAATTTGTGGAATTGGGAAGGAGAGTTGAGTGTCCCCAAGGAGATACCGCCTACAGTCCCTCAATTCTCATTTAAACTTCATGGTAAACTTCTGTTTATATTACAACTCTTCATGTTTCCACGTGCAGGAATTTGTTATAAAAATACCTCCAGGCTCTTTTTCTCCACAAGTTATCCACGTTCCCCAATGGGTAGAGCAGTGAGACTTCTGATTAGAGATTGAAGTGAAAAAAGAGCCAGACATTGAACTCATATCTTCTACAGAGTCTGGGGTCTGTCCACATCATAAATTTTACAGGGATAACTTTGGTAGAGGAAGCTTGTGGTTTTCCAGCTATGTCTGTACCTGGTTGAATAAGTGGCATTCTTTGATGCAGTGTTAGTAAGATCTGTCTTCCAAGCTAGCCTTTGTCATAAATAACAGTGATACATTTATTTCCTTCTGTTGGACTCCTGCATTTAAGCCTCTCTTTCTCACGTTGCACTTTATATTTATTGATGAAGGCTCTTGTTTTTGCCTTCTGAATTTTTAAATTATCAATCTCTTTCACATAGCTTTCATTTCCATTACAGACAGGAAATGTCTTTCCACTGCTACATTTGAATTGACTAACAGGTTTAAGCATAGGAAATAAACAATAAATGATTTGGATTAAGTGAATTAAAAGTACTGTAAAGATTACATAGAAAAAATTGCCTTGGATAAGCATTTATAAGCCTAAATGATCCAATAATGCTGTTACGTAAACTTTCTAATGTCTGTTAGGATATTTAATGTAAAAGTGAAATGTCAGCTCTATCAGAGAACCAACCCCACTCCCCAGCCATCTGTACTTAGTACATTTAGGGAGATATTTATGCAATTAAACACCATCTGAAATATAAGGTAAAGATATCTGTCCCTCTCTCTGAGACAGTTCATCTCTGTGCCTGTCTGTGGCTCATTGTGTGATTCTTCTGCCTAGGTTAAGTGAGAGATATAGGAGTTTTATTGATGGTAAAAGAGGTCTAGTGGGAACATGTCAAGAAAAAAAGTTATTTTCAAACACACATATTCTCATTCTTCTAGCTCAATAATATCTGTGCGAAAATAGCTGTTAGATTACTGAGGGTCCTATTATACAGACTTTGAAAATATCTAAGCAAACACACATGTTATACAAAGTAAATGTGTGGGTTTATGTATATAAACATATATATGTATATGTGTTTTCAAGATATATATGTTATAGATATATATATAATACAAGATTTATATAATTGTTTTAAATGGTTTTAAGATTAAAGAAAATGAGGAGCATAAAATTGAGATTGTCAATACAGATTTAAAAGAAACCTATATTATTGAGTCTAGAACATATAAAATATCAACATTTATTTACTGAACTATTTATTTAGGAAAAAAAGAATCATTAATATTTGATACCTAGAATAAAACGTAAAGCTATCTATTTTATGCTATAATATCTTAGAAACTAAAGGAAAATGTTTTTCATTTACTATATCTTTAAAAACAAAACACCAATAATACACTCACATTGAACTTCCTCTGAGATTTGGGCAAATATTATGTAAAGCTCAACCTGTACATTGCTTTGGTTTTCATTCCTTGAACTGAACATGACCTTATCCCATATTCCATCTTCTTTCTCAAAATTGAGAAATTAGTGATTTATGGCACCCTGTCACTTTGGGATGAGGAAACCTACCATAAATGATGTTTCACTTTGTTCCAGCATACAGAGTGTTGAACAAATATTTCTCTTCCCTTACCTCTGTCTGTATTGTTTCTTCACTGGTATTCCTAGGAGATGCCAACACAACATGAAACTTTCTGGCACAGAGATCTTGAAATGAGTTGAAATACCCGACTACACTTTTGTTTTAAGATCAGTGCTCTTGATCAAATCCCTCAAGCCTACAGGAAGAAGCTATTAAAATAGATTCCCTATGTGTTCATTTTAAGTGGGTCAGAAGGTTACACAACAATATGAAATAGCACACTAGAGCTCTAAAAATGATTTATACTTTCTTACATTTATTAATACTAATAATTCTGAAAGCTTTATAGAAGGAGAAATAGTCTTGAAAAAACATCATGTCCATCTGTGGCCATATGGGGTTTGTAAAGATTCCTTACACTCAATTTTATATTCCCATTTCTAAATCTTATATAAAGTTTAGAGTTTTTTTTCTTTTCCTCAAACATAAACTATTCTTCTCTCTCTTATATGCAAAGTTATTCTTTACATGAGCAAATGAAGTGTTAGATTTTAGTGAATGTGTGATATATAATCAGGAAAACAGACGCAATTAGTTTATAAAATTGATTTAAAATGCGTCTAGAATAAAGGCTTGCAACAAATTAAAAGCAATGTTTAGTACTAACAGTTCATGAATATTCTTGTTGAGATAGGACACATGGACTGTATGGATCTTTAATAAGAAGATGCTACACTTATTCTGCACAGACTAAACAATCCAACCGCATGGTTTTGGTCAGTTTAGCGAAAACAAATTGTAATGATGGGGTCTTAATCCCATGCTCTTATAAAAAGTGATGTCTAGAGAAGAGGTTTGACAATGTGTAATAGGGTAGCTATACCATTTCAATAACTGATCATGTATATCTGAAATCTTAAAAGGAATTTCCTGCACATTTAACTTTGTGTTTAGACGTGAATGTAAAATCCTGTTAAATAACAAATAAACAACAGTAAAACTTTTTTTTTCTGAAAATTTATCATCCCCTCAAGGGTTCAACATTATCTATCACTCTGTCCCTCGAGACACACTTCCACGCACACTTCCACACACACACATATACAAATATACACACACACAAACACACACACACATACACACACTCACACACACACGTGCGCGCACGCACACGCACACCTGCATTTGCCCCTTTGTCCCTTTTGCACCTGTGTACTTTCCTTCCACAGGTACAACTAGTTCAACAATGCACACACTTAGGCCACGGGACCTCTCTCAGCTTCCTGAAGAACTCTCCAGACACCAGAAAGAGACAGTACCAGTCTGAACTGCAGAATACAAAAATAAACAGGAAAGGTTTCAGATAAGCCAATGGCCAGGGGTAGGCAAAAGAACACATCCGACATAAATCAGGACATCAGAACTTCACCAGCAACCCCCAAAATTGATGGATACTCCAATTCATCAGAAGCACAGGAAAATGACCTTAAAGCCATGCTTACCCAATTATTTGAGACTCATAAAGAGGAAACAAACAATTCTCTCAGAGCAATAACCATGCAAATTCAGATAGTTAAAGAGGAAATGAACAAATCTATCAAAGATTTGGCCAGTCAATTGGAGGTAAAGAAAGAGGAAATGGACAAAATTCTTAAAGAAACACAGGCAAACATAGCCAAACAAATAGAGACACAAGTAGAGAAAAAATTAGTGGCATATAGAGAGGAAATGAACAAAAAAATAGAGACCATCATAGAGAGACAGGATTCCACATTCAAACAGATGAAGGAAATGGTGCAAGGCATGAAAACAGAATTAGAATCAATAAAGAAAACACAAACTGAGAAAACCCTTGAGCTGAAGAACTTGGAGAAAAGATCAGGAACCACAAAGGTAAGCATCACCAACAGAATACAAGAGATGGAAGAGAGAATCTCTGGAGGTGAAGATACACTTGCAGAAATTGATACTTCTTTCAAAGAAAAAGTAAATTCAGAAAAGTCTCAAACACAAAATATCCAAGAAATCAAGGACAGCATGAAAAGATGAAATCTAAGAATAATAGGAATTGATGAAAAAGAAGACTCCAGGCTCCAAGGTCCAGAAAATATTTTCAAGAAAATCATAGAAGAAAATTTTCCCAACTTAAAGAAAGATATGTCCGTAAATATACAAGAGGCCTACAGAACACCAAATAGGCTAGACCAGAAAAGAAACACATCACGTCACATCATAGTCAAAACACTAAATCTACAGAACAAAGAAAAGATATTAAACCCATCGAGGGAAAAAGGCCAAGTAACATATGAAGGTAGACCTATCAGAATCACATGGACTTCTCATCAGAAACTATGAAAGCCAGAAGAGCCTGGGCAGGTGTCATGCAGACTCTAAGAGACCAGAAATGTCAACCCAGATTACTATACCCTGCAAAGCTTTCAATCAACATAGATGGAGAAAACAAAATATGCCATGACAAAACTAAATTTATGCAATATGTACACAGCAAACCAGCCCAACAGAAGATAGTAGAAGAAAAACTCCAATCCAATGAAAACAACTTCACACAAGAAAACATGGCATAGAGAATGTAATATCCCAACAAAATTAAAAGAAAACAAGCAATGAAACACAGTAAGACCACCGACTCCAATATAAAAGGAACTAACATACAATGGTCACTATTATCTATCAACATCAATGGACTCAACTCTCCAAAATAAGACACAGGCTAACAGAATGGATGCAGAAACAGGATCCAACATTCTGCTGCATCCAAGAAATGCACCTCTGCAACAAAGATAAATACTACCTCAGAGTAAAGGGCTGGAAAAATGTCTTTCAAGCAAACAGACCCAGAAAAGAAGCTAGGGTAGCTATCCTAATACCTAATAAAATAAACTTTCAACCAAAATTAATCAAAAAAGATGAGGAGGGACACTACATTCTCATCAAAGGAAAAATCTACAAAGAGAACAACACAACTCTGAACATCTATGCCCCAAATACAAGAGTGCTTACATTCATAAACGAAACATTACTAAAACTTAAATCACACATCGATCCCAACACCTTGATAGTAGGAGACTTCAACCCCCACTTTCACCAAGGGACAGATCATCTAGACAGAAGCCTAATAAAGAAATAAAGGCACTTACAGAGGTTCTAAATAAAATGGACCTAATAGATGTCTATAGAACTTTCCACCAAAACTCAAAAGAGTATATCTTCTTTTCAGCACCTCATAGAACCTTCTCTAAAATAGACCATATTGTTGGTCACAAAGCAAGCCTAAATAGATACAAGAAGACTAAAATAATCCCCTGTATTCTATCTGACCACCATGGAATAAGGTGGACCTCAACAACAATGGAATTAGAAAAAAAAGCCTACAAGCACATGGAAACTGAACAACTTGCTGCTCAATGATAGCTGGGTTAAGGAAGAAATAAAGAAAGAAATTAAAGACTTCCTAGAATTCAATGAAAATGAAGGTACAACATTTCATTGTGTCCCTAATTTATGGGACACAATGAAAACAGTGCTCAGAGGAAAATTCATAGCACAAAGTGCCTTCAAGAAGAAATTTGTGCCATCTCATACAAGCAACTTAATGGCCCAACTGAAAGCCCTAGAGAAAAAAGAAGCAAATACACCCAAGTGGAGCAGATGGCTAGACATACTCAAACTAAGGGCTAAAATCAATCAATTAGAAACAAATAAAACCATTCAAAGAATCAATGAAACCAAGAGTTGGTTCTTTGAGAATATCAACAAGATAAACAAGAAAAACTAACTAAAAGGTAGAGAGAAACTATACAAATCAGCAAAATAAAAAATGAAAATGGGGACATAACTACAGACACTGAGGAAATCTAAACAATCATTAGGTTGTACTACAAAAAGCCTATATGCCACGGAATTCAAAAATCTAAAAGAAATGGACAATTTTCTTGATAGATTCCATCTACCAAAATTAAATCAAGATCCGGTAGAAAGATTGAATAGTCTTATATCCCCTAAGGAAATAGAAGTAGTCATCAACAGCCTCCCTTCCAAAAAAAGCCCTGGGCCAGATGGATTCAGTGCAGAATTCTATAAGACCTTCAGAGAAGTGCTAACTCCAATTCTCTCCAAACTATTCCACAAAAGAGAAACAGAAGGAACATTACCAAACTCATTCTATGAAGCTGCAGTCACCTTGATACCTAAACCACACAAAGAGCCAACCACAAAAAAGAGAACTTCAGGCCTATCTCTCTTATGAACATTGATGCAAAAATACGCAATAAAATACTTGCAAACCGAATCCAAGATCACATCAAAGATATCATCCACTATGACCAAGTAGGCTTTATCCCAGGCATGCAAGGGTAGTTCAACATATGGAAATCAATGTAATCCACCACATAAACAAACTAAAAGAGAAAAACCACATGATCATCTCCTTAGACACTGAAAAAGCATTTGACAAAGTCCAACAACACCCATTTTTGTTTAAAGTCTTGGAGAGATCAGGGATATAAGGCACATACCTAAACATAGTAAAGGCAATATACAGCAAGCCTATAGCTAACATCAAACTCAATGGAGAAAAATTTAAATCAATCCTACTGAAATCAGGGACAAGGCTACCCACTCGTTCCATATGTCTTCAACATAATACTTGAAATCCTAGCCAGAGCAATAAGACAACTAAAGGAGATCAAGGGGATACAAATCAGAAAGGAAGAGGTCAAAGTGTCACTATTCGCAGATGATATGATAGTATACATGAGTGACCCCCAAAAATTCAACCAGAGAACTCCTTCAGCTGATAAATACTTTCAACAAAGTGACAGGATACAAAATCAACTCAAAAAAAATCAGAAGCCCTCCTATATACCAAAGACAAAAGGGCTGAGAAAGAAATCAGGGAAACAACACCCTTTACAATAGCCACTAATAACATAAAGTACCTTGGGGTGACACTAACCAAGCAAGTGAAAGACTTGTTTGAGAAAAACTTCAAGTCTCTGAAGAAAGAAATTGAAGAAGATATCAGAAGATGGAAAGATCTCCCATGCTCATGAATTGGTAGGATTAACATTATGAAAATGACCATCCTGCCAAAAGCAATCCACAGATTTACCGCAATTCCCATCAAAATACCAAATTAATTCTTCACAGACCTTGAAAAAAAGATTCTCAGCTTCATATGGAGAAACAAAAATCCCAGAATCTCCTGTACAACAACCGATCATCTGGAGGTATCTCTATCCCCGATCTCAAGTTGTACTACAGAGCAATAGTAATAAAAACTCTATGGTATTGGCATAGAAACAGAAAGGAGGATCAATGGAACCGAGTCGTAGACCCAGAAAGAAACCCACACACCTATGAATACTCAATTTTTGACAAAGAAGCCAAAACCATTCAACGGAAAAAAGACAGCATCTTCAACAAATGGTGCTGGTCCTATTGTATGTCTACATGCAGAAAAATGCAAATAGTGCCATACTTATCACCCTGCACAAAACTGAAGTCCAAGTGGATCAAAGAACTCAACATAAAAACAGATACTCTAAATCGGTTAGAAGAAAAAGTGGGAAAAGCCTAGAACTCATTGGCACAGGAGACAGTTTCCTGAACAGAACACCAACAGCACAGGCTCTAAGAGCAACAATCGATAAATGGGACCTCATGAAACTGAAAAGCTTCTGTAAAGCAAAGGACACTGTCATCAGAACAAAATGCCAGCCCACAGACTGGGAAAGAATCTTCACCAACCCTTTATCTGACAGAGGGCTAATATCCAGTATATATAAAGAACCAAAGAATCTGAAAAGCATCAAACCAAGTAACCCAATTAAAAAATGTGGAACAGAGCTAAACAGAGAAATCTCAATAGAGGAATATCGAATGGCAGAGAAACACTTAAAGAAATGTTCAACCTCATTAACCATCAAGGAAATACAAATCAAAACAACCCTGAGATTTCACCTTACACCCATCAGAATAGCCAAGATCAAAAACTCAAGTGTCAACACATGCTGGAGAGGTTGTGGAGAAAGGGGAACCCTCCTCCCTTGCTGGTGGGAATGTAAACTGGTACAACCACTTTGGAAATGAATCTGGAGCTTTCTCAGACAATTAGAAATAGTGCTTCCTCAAAACCTAGGTATAACCCTGCTAGGTATATATCCAAAATTTGCACAAGTACACAACAAGTAAATTTGCTCAACAAAGTTTGTAGCATTTTATTTGTAATAGCCACAACCTGGAAACAACCGAGATGCCCATCAACGGAGGAATGGATACAGAAATTGTGTTATTTTTTTGCACAATGGAACACTACTCAGCAGTCAAAAATGAGTAAAACATGAAATTTGCAGGCAAATGGTGGGATCTAGAAAAGATCATTTTGAGTGAAGTATCCCAGAAGGAGAAAGACAAACATGGTATATACTCGCTTATATAGATCTACAAGATATGATAAACATAATGAAATCTATACACCTAAAGAAGATAAACAGAAAGACTGAGACTGACTCTCCACCAAGGACCATGTATGGATATAACCTAGAACCTCTGCTTGGATGTAGCCTGTGGTAGCTCAGTAACCAACTGGTTCCCCATAGTAAGGGGAACAGGGACTATTTCTGACAGGAACTCAATGGCAGGCTCTTTGACTTCCCCTCCCCCTATGGGAGGAACAGTCCTGCTAGGCCACAGAGGGGGACTTTGCAGCCAGTCCTGAAGATACGTGATAAAACAGGGTTAGATGAAAGGGGAGGAGATCCTCCCCAATCAGTGGACTTGGAAAGGGGCAGGGAGGAGATGAGGGACGGAGGGTGGGATTGAGAGGGAATAAGGGAGCCGGATACAGCTGGAATACAGAATTAATGAAATGTTACTAATTATAACAAAATTAAATTAAATTAAAAAATATCATCCCTTACTCCTGGATAAAAGAGAATAAGGAGCTTTTATTTTATTTGACATTATTTCAAAATTATTTTTAGTTTCATGGGAATTAAAAATATTGTAAAGACTTAGAATTTAAAACTGCTGTCATGTTATCCTATTTTATTTATCCCGATTAATCTGTAAGTTTAAAGACATTGTGCAAGCACTTTTACATTTTATTGAGTTGTTGATGAAATACATGTTTATTAAAACTTATCTTTAAGCTAAAAAATATACACTTTTTAATATTATTTTTTAAATTTTATTTCCATATCTTCTTTCAAAGTTGAATGTTTTCACTGAAAATTAACAGTTCATCGTTGCTTTTTATTACATTGCCAAAACACAAAGTATATACAGATTTTCCTTCCATTAACATGGCAAAAGTAAACAGTCCAAGCAAGTGCCTGATAGGTAACTCCTTGAGAAGCATAACAGGCTTTGCATATTCAGCACTGTTCCTTGTAGGAATATAAGAAAAATCCCAAGAGGCTAGAATGAGAATGGAGGAATCAAAGCAGAGGCTGACTCATAGCCAAACTTTGTGCAGTGTGCAAGGAATCTTATGAAAGAAGGGGGAGATAGAAAGACCTAGAGGGGGCAGGAGACCAACAGAGCCAAAAATTACTGAACCCTGGGAGCCTTGAAGAGAATGACACCCCAACCATGGACAAAGCATGGAAAGGAACTAAAACTCTGGTTCAGATGTAACCCATCGATTCAGTCTCCAAGTGGGGTCCCTAGTAAGCAGACTTTTCCTCGCATGAAATCAGTGAAGGGCTCTCTGATCATCTCCCTCTTGGGGATGCAGCCTTGACAGGCTACAGAAGAAGACAATGCAGCCAGTCCTGATGATACCGGACAGGCTAGAGTCAAATAGAAGGGGAGGATGACCTCCTTATCAGTGGACTAGGGGAGGAGCATAGAGGGAGAAGAGAGAGGGATGGTGGGATTGGGAGAAGATGAGGGAGGGAGCCACAGCCTCGATACAAATTGAATAAATTATAATAAATGAAAATAATTTTAAAAAGAAAAATCCTCAAATAAAAAAAAAGGAAGGAAGGAAGGAAGGAAAGAAGGAAGGAAGGAAGAAAAAAAACAGTCAAAAATTGTAAGCTTTTTCTCAAGCTGAGGCATTTATTAGTTATGGCAAGAAAGATGTAGGTATAGGCATCTAGGCTATCCAGGTAGATGAAAAGAAATATTATGGGGGTGTTCATGTTTTACTCTGTAGTAGTGAGAAAGACCATGACTAAATACACCTTAAAGGAAGAATGGGTTTATTTTGGCTTAATATTTCATAGTCTATTATTGGGGGGAAGTATGAGCAGAAACTCATGGTAGAACTTGAAGCAGAAATATAAAGGAATCGTTTTTGCTGGTTTGCTTAAATATTCTTCTCTCTTTCTCTTCCTGTGTCTCTCTCTTAAAATTTATTTTGTTTGGAACCTCATACATGAGCACCGATTCAAAATTGTTTCTGATCCTCCTTCCCTTTCCCAACTTCTTACCTGCCCTCCTCCTTCTTTCCCAAATTCTTGATCTCTTCTTGAAGTATTTAGATGTATTTACGTACAACATACTTAATATATTTGGTGTTGGTTATATGTACGTGTGTCCAGGAATGATCATGGTAGATTGCACAACCAATTTGTGAGCTTATCCCTACAGAAACTTATTCCCATTCTCTCAGAAGCTCACTACCAGTATTATTCACACATTGGTGGGTTCACGTGGAATTCTTTCTATTCAATCTTTCCTGTCAAACGGGGGTGCTACTAGCTAGATTTATTTTACAGATTGCATGACCTTTCCAGGAGATGGTAAAGGACAAAGTGGACTAGGTCCTCATATATCACTAAACAATCATTGTGACACCCCCACATGCACAGAAGTAATCTAATCTGGGCAATTACTCACGTGGTTTGCCTTGCTTCATGATTCTAAGTTTCCTCACATTGTCCCTTAAAGCCAGGTAGGACAGAAAAGCATTTATATTGCGGTCAAGAAACAATGTAATGAGAAGGTAACATTAACTAAGGTCAGTCTTGACTACTACCAAGTGCAAGTGACAAAACCAATAAAATATTGGATTTTTAAAAATTATGCTAAAATGATCTGAAATTGAAAATACCTAAGAAAACAAAGTATCTATGTGTATTGTCTTCCAGCAATAAACATGGAATTTAAAAAGTGTAAGTGAATTTTTGTGACCGTACTTTGTACTGTTTTGGGGTGAATTTAACAACAATTAAGGCCAGAATCAAAGAAGGGAAAAATTATGCAACCAGATTCTCTGCAGAAATGTGGTGACTTAGATACCATTTTTATATCAATGATGCTGGGTCCATTATGTCCTGCCACAGAATCATATTATATGGAAGTCTCAATCCCAGAGCCTCATAGTGTGACTTACTGAGACTGAGTCTTATCAAGAGGATCCAGGCAGTCCTGATGAGACTTTATAGGCTACAGTCAGATAGATAAAAGGAGAGGAAGGCTCCCCTTTTCTATGGTCTAGGGGAGGAATTTAGGGGGAAGAGAGAGGGATGGAGGGAGCAGGAAGAGATGAGGGAGGGGACTACTATTGGGATATAAAGTGAATAAATTACCAAAAGTTAAAAAAAAACGCATCAAAAAAGGGCAATTAAGTTCAAAGGAAAGTCACTGAAGCAGGTTTAAACCCAGTATGATGGATGTCTATAAAAATAAGATTTAAAAAACAATAGAGCTTTTCTAGTTCCCACCTTTTGCCTGCATATTTCATGATTTCCTTGTTTTTAATTGCTGAGTAGTATTCCATTGTGTAAATGTGCTACAATTTCTGTACTGATTCCTCCATTTAGGGACATCTAGATTGTTTCCAGATTCTTGATATTACAAATAGAGCTGCTAAGGACATGGTAGAGCAAATATCCTCCTAGAGTTGAGCATATTTCAGATATATGCCTAGGAGTGGTATAGCTGGAACTTGAGGTAGCAGGCTCTCTGATCACCTCCCCCTGTGGGGGATGCATCCTTGCCAGGCCGCAGAGGAAGACATGCAGCTAGTCATGATGAGTCCTGATAGGCTAGGGTCAGATGGAAGGGGAAGAGATCCTTCCTAATTGGTGGACTGGGGAGGGTCATAGGGAGAGAAGAGTGGGTGGCATTGGGAGGAGACGAAGGAGGGGCCACAACTATCATACAAAGTGAATAAATTTTAATAAATAATATACTCACTTATATAGACCTATAAGATATGATAAACATAATGAAATCTATACACCTAAAAAAGATAATCAAGAGAGCAGACATGGGGTAAGATTATCAATCCTCGTTTAGAAAGACAGATGGGATGTGCATTGAACATTGACAGGAGTCTACTGAGCTCATTTGAAAGACTCTAACTAGCAGTGTTTTCAAAGCAAAGACTCATGACCAAATCTTTGGCAGAGTACAGGAAATCATAAGAAAGAAGGGGAGTTAGTCTGATGAGGAAAGGATAGGAGCTCCACAAGAACCAAATATATCTGGGCACAGGGTCTTTTCTGAGACTGACATGCAACCAAGGACCATGTATGAATGTAACCTAGAACCTCTGCTCAGATGTAGCCTGTGGTAGCTCAGTAACCAATTGGTTTCCCATAGTGAGGGGAACAAGGACTATTTCTAACAGGAACTCAATGACTGGCTCTTTGACCTCCCCACCCCCCAAGGGAGGAGCAGTCCTGTTAGGCCACAGAGGAGAGCTTTGCAGCCAGTCCTGAAGATACCTGATAAAACAGGATCAGATGAATGAGGAGGAGGTCCCCCTATCAGTGGACTTGGCAAGGGGCACTGTGGAGATGAGGGAGGGAGGGAGGGACTGGGAAGGAATGAGGGATCGGGACACAGCTGGGATACAGAGTTAATAAAATGTAACTAATAAGAAAAAAATAGGGGCGGAGCCAAGATGGCAACTAGCACACACAGTTTCCGAGCTCGGGAAGAGATAAAGTTTTGAGTTGATGAGTGGAAGAACTTCTGAAGTCAGGGAAACAACGGAGAGACTTTCTAAACAACAGGGAACATCGCAGGAGGTGAAAACCTTGGTCTAGGGTCACCCAGGAACTTGTTTGGGGAAGGTGAGAAAAGATCCTTTGATCTCTCGGCACTCCCCTCCCCCAAGCCCCCCTCCTTCTCGGCACAGCAGACTCGCCTTTCTCAGCGCAGACCTAACTGCCTGGGGCCTGCAGCCAATGAGGCAGAGCCCCAAGCCCTTTATCGGCAAAGGCCAGCAGTACTCTGTATCTGAGCCCCAGATTCACATGGCAGCTGCACCATCCTCCCAGGGTGTGAGTCTGCTAGACGCCATAATAGCTCCGCAGGAGCGCCATCACTGACGGTACGGCGCACCCAATCCCACAGTGACAGAGAATACGCTATACACTCACCAAAACCAGACAGAAACGCCATACAAGCTAGACACACCAGGCGCTGGGCCTCCGAAGCTTGGAGAGCACAGTAAAGAAACCCCAGGACTTCCCAGAAAGCATCTGGACTAGCAACCCAGTCTCCAGTTACAGCGGGACTTTCTAACCTGGCGGCGGAGCAGCACTGAGCTGGCGGGGCACATCAGCCCTCCAGTTTAAGACTAACCAGGGCCAAACCAGAGAACAGAAAGGCTGGTTACCCCGATCCCT
>NW_026596091.1:21179618-21182768 GCF_907164565.1 Psammomys obesus | reverse complement strand
CAAAAGCAATCTACAGATTCAATGCAATTCCCATCAAAATACCAACTAAATTCTTTACAGATCTTGAAAAAAAGATTCTCAGCTTCATATGGAGAAACAAAAAACCCAGAATCTCCAAAACGATCCTGTACAACAACAGATCATCTGGAGGTATCTCCATTCCCGATCTCAAGCTGTACTACAGGGCAACAGTAATAAAAACTGCATGTTATTGGCATAGAAACAGAAAGGAGGATCAATGGAACCGCATAGAAGACCCAGAAATAAACCCACACACCTATGAATACTCAATATTTGACAAAGAAGCCAAATCCATTCTATAGAAAAAAGACAGTACATTCAACAAATGGTGCTGGACCAACTGGTTGTCTACATGCAGAAAAATGAAAATAGATCCATATTTATCACCCTGCACAAAACTAAAGTCCAAGTGGATCAAGGACCTCAACATAAAACCAGATACTCCAAATCAGTTGGAAAAAAAAGTGGGGAACAGCCTAGAACTCGTTGGTACAGGAGACAACTTCCTGAACAGAACACCAACAGCACAGACTCTAAGAGCAACAATCAATAAATGGGACCTCATGAAACTGAAAAGCTTCTGTAAAGCAAAAGACACTGTCATCAAAACAAATAGACGACAGCCTACAGATTGGGAAAGAATCTTCACCAACCCTTTATCTGACAGAGGGCTAATATCCAGTATATATAAAGAACTAAAGAAGCAGAAAAGCAACAAACCAAGTAATCCAATTAAAAAATGGGGAACAGAGCTAAACAGAATTCTGGAAAGAGGAACATCGAATGGTAGAGAAACACTTAAAGAATTGTTCAACCTCATTAGTCATTAGGGAAATGCAAATCAAAACGACCCTGAGATTTCACCTTACACCCATCAGAATGGCCAAGATGAAAAACTCAAGTGATAGCACATGCTGGAGAGGTTGTGGAGAAAAGAGAACCCTCCTCCCTTGCTGGTGGGAATGTAAACTGGTTCAACCACTTTGGAAGTCAATCTGGTGCTTTCTCAGACAACTAGGAGTAGTGCTACCTCAAGACCCAGCTATTCCACTCCTAGGTATATACCCAAAATTTGCTCAAGTACACAACAAGGACATTTGTTTAACCATGTTCATCGCAGCTTTATTTGTAATAGCCAGAACTTGGAAACAACCCAGATGTCCATCAACGGAGGAATGGATACAGAAATTGTGGTATTTTTACACAATGGAATACTACTCAGCAATCAAAAAAGAGGAAATCATGAAATTTGCAGGCAAGTGGTGGGATCTAGAAAAGATCATTCTGAGTGAAGTATCCCAGAAGGAGAAAGACAAACTTGGTATATACTCGCTTATATAGATCTACAAGATATGATAAACATAATGAAATCGACACACCTACAGAAGATAATCAAGAAAGTGGACACAGGCGAAGGTGATTAATCCTCATTTAGAAAGACAAATGGGATGTGCATTGAACGTATGACAGGAGTCTACCACAAAAGGCATCTGAAAGACTCTACCTAGCAGTGTTTCTTTTTTTTTTTTTTCTTCTTTTTTTTTATTTTTTTTTATTTTTCTTTTTAGTTACATTTTGTTAACTCTGTGTCCCAGCTGTATCCCGCTCCCTCATTCCCTCCCCAACCCCACACTCCCTCCCTGGTCTCCTCCCTGCCCCTTTCCAAGTCCCCTGATAGGGGAGGACCTCCTCCCCTTTCATCTGACCCTGTTTTATCAGGTATCTTCAGGGCTGGCTGCAAAGTCCTCCTCTGTGGCCTAACAGACTGCTCCTCCCCTGGGGTGGGGGTCAAACAGCCTGCCCTTGAGATCCTATTAGAAATAGTCCGTGTTCCCCTTACTTTGGAAAACTACTTGGTTACTGAGCTACCACAGGCCACATCCGAGCAGGACCATCTATGGATATAACCTAGCAGTGTTTCAAAGCAGACACTAAGACTCATAACCAAACCCTCGGCAGAGTGCAGGGAATCATATGAAAGAAGGGAAGTTAGTATGATATGGAAAGGATAGGAGCTCTTCAAGGACCAAATATATCCGGGCACAGAGTCTTTTCTGAGACTGACACTCAACCAAGGACCATCTATGGATATAACCTAGAACTTCTGCTCGGATGTGGCCTGTGGTAGCTCAGTAACCAAGTAGTTCTCCAAAGTAAGGGGAACATGGACTATTTCTAACAGGATCTCAAGGGCAGGCTGTTTGACACCCCCCCCCCCCGGGGAGGAGCAGTCTGTTAGGCCACAGAGGAGGACTTTGCAGCCAGCCCTGAAGATACTTGATAGTACAGTTTCATTCAAATGAAAGGGGAGGAGGTCCTCCCCTATCAGTGGACTTGGAAAGCGGCAGGGAGGAGACCAGGGAGGGAGTGTAGGGTTGGGGAGGGAATGAGGGAGCAGGATACAGCTGGGACACAGAGTTAACAAAATGTATCTAAAAAGAAAAATAAAATTAAAAAAAAAAAAAAGAAAATTCAAAAAAATAATAACAAATTTAAAAACAGTAAAAATGTTATTAAAGAACATATTGCTGAGGAAAAAAGATCCTTGGATCATTTGGCAAAAGCAACCCCTCCTTACTGCCACTTTGCTTCTCTCTTAACCCTTCAACTTTTCTCCTACAATACAATAAATTTCTACTGTGAAATTTTCTCATAGCAGTAATGACAAAAATTTCAGTATTGTACGATATAAACTGGAAGGCCAGAAATAGAAAAAAATCATGTTTAAAGCAAACACTATACTTTAGAAATATACAAAGTAGAAATTTAAAATTAAAAATTTTAACCTATGTTTCAAAGTGGTTAATGATCAGTGTGTCATCCTATTGTAGTTAGATGCAGAGGTACAGCAACACAGTGAAAAATCCAGAGCTGAAATTAACAGCACTGTTCACTTTGGAAAGAGAAACTTTGTCTATTTGATATTTGTAGAGTTTAATATTTGCTACACCCACATTATTTTGAAAAGTATTGGAATTTGGCTAAACAGATTCAATCTGAAGAGACTTATTTTGTCAGTCTGTCATAACTTAGCTAATTTGTTTATATTCAAATGATAGTTAATTGATAGCTTGCACTATGCCACAGATCCATGTAAACTCATTAACAGAGAGTTTACAGGAGACACAA
>NW_026596091.1:21139696-21179608 GCF_907164565.1 Psammomys obesus | reverse complement strand
AGAAGAAGAAGAAGAAGAAGAAGAAGAAGAAGAAGAAGAAGAAGAAGAAAAGAAAAACTTGCCTTTGGACAGGGAATGTAGCTTAGTGGTAGCTAAATTTCCTGTTAAACGTGAGCATCTGTCTTTCATACCCCACACTACAACATAGTTTATTTCCAGTACATGTAAACTATTATTTATTAAATTTCTTTTTTAATTACGTCTTTTTTAATTTTAATTTTTTCTTCACAATATATTCATTATATATGCTGACTGACAACCCCTCCTTCAAATTTCTGCAGTCTCACCCTCCCTCCCTCTTTCCCAGATCCCTTTCCCCTAATGCACCCAAAGGGGGAGTTCTCCACTATTGCCATCTGCCTCAGCTTGTTACTTCTATCAGGACTCCCTGGATCCTTTTCCTCCATGGCCTGGCAAGGACACATCATCAGGGGCAAGTGACTAAAGAACAGTCAACTGAGTTCATGATACAGGAACAGCCCCTGTTCTTCTTGCTCAGAGATCCACATGGAGCCTGAGCTTCCAATGGGCTACATATGAGCAGGGTGTCTAGGTCCTCTCCATGCATGGTCTTCATAGCATCTTCAACAAATGGTGCTGGTCTAACTGGAAATCCATGGGTAGAAAATGCAAATAGAATCATGTCTATCACCCTACACAAAATTAAGGTCCAAGTGTTTCAAAGATCTCAAGATAAAACCAGACACACTAAATTCATTGGAAGAAAAAGTGGGGAAGAGCTTTGAACTCATTGGCACAGTAAGCAATTTCCTGAATAGAACACCAACAACACAGGCTCTAAAATCTACAATTAAAAAACAGAATTGAAAAGCTTCTATAAAGCAAAGGACACTATAAACAGAATAAAATGAAAGCCTAAAACTTGGAAAAGATCTTTACCAACCCTACATGTGACAAAGGGCTAATATCCAGAATATACAAATAACTAAAGAAATTAGACAACAACAAACCAAATAGTACAATTAATACAGAAGTTAGCAGAAGATGGAAAAATCTCCCATGCTCATGGCTTGACAGGGTTAACCAGTAAAAATGGTCTTCTTACCAAAGGCAATCTACAGATTCAGTGAAATTCCCATCAAATTACCAACACAATTCATTACAGACATGGAAAGAAAAATTCTCAATTTCATATGTAATAACAAGAAACCCAGAATCTTTAACAATCCTCTATAATAAAAGATCTTCTGGAGGTATCTCCATTCCTGATCTCAAGCTGTATCATAAAGCAACAATACTAAAAACTGCATGGTACAAGCATAGAAACAGACTGGTGGAACAATAGAATCGAATTGAAATAAACCCACACACCCAGAAATAAACCCACACACTTATGGACACCTAATTTTTTACAAAGGTGCCAAAACCATACAATGGAAAAAAGATAACATCTTCAACAAATGGTGCTAGGCTAACTGGATGTCTACATGTAAAAAAATGCAAATAGGCCCATACTTATCACCGTGCACAAAACTTAATTCCAAGTAGATCAAAGACCTCAATATAAAAACTGAAAAACTAAACCTGTTAGAAGAAAAAGTGTGGAAGAGCCTAGAACTCATTGGCTCAGGAAACAACTTCCTGAACAGAACACCAACAGCACAGGCTCTAAGATCAACAATCAATAAATGAAACCTCATGAAACTGAAAAGCTTTGTAAAGCAAAGGACACTGTCATCAGAACAAAACAACAGCCTACAGATTGGGAAAGGATCTTCACCAACCCTGTATCTCACAGAGGGCAAATATCCATAATATATAAAGAACTTAAGAAGTTAAACAGCAACAAACCAAGTAATCCAATTTATATATGGGGTACAGAGCTAAATAGAGAATTCTCAATAGAGGAACATAGAATGGCAGAGAAACACTTAAAGAAATGCTCAACATCCTTAGTCATCAGGGAAATGCAAATCAAAAAGACTCTGAGATTTCACTTTACACCCATCAGAATGGCTAGGATCAAAAACTCAGGTGACAACACATGCTGGAAAGAATGCAGAGAAAGAGGAACCCTACTCCATTGCTGGTAGGAATGTTAACTTACAAAATCACTTTGGATATCAATCTGGCACTATCTCAGACAATTAGGAATAGGGCTTCCTCAGAATCCAGCTTTACCACTCCTAGGCATATATTCAAAATATGCTCAAGTACACAACAAGGACATTTGCCCAACCATGTTCTTAGCAGTTCTACTTGTAATGTCCAGAAGCTGGAAACAACTCAGATGTCCCTCAGTTGAGGAATGGATACAGAAATTGTGGTACATTTACAGAATTGGATACTATCTAGCAATTAAGTACAAAGAAATCATGAAATTTGCAGGCAAATGGTGGGCTCTAGAAAAGATCATCCTGAGTGATATATCCTAGAAGCAGAAAAATACACATGGTGTATAGACATTTATAAGTGGATATTAGACATATAATATAGGATAATCATAATAAAATCCATACCCCTAAGGAAGGTAATCAAGGAGGAGGACCCTGGTAAGATGCTCAATCTTCATTCAGAAAGGCAAATGAGATGGACATCAGAATAGGGAGTAAACAGGGAACAGGACAGGAGCCTACCACAGAGGGCCTCTGAAAGATTCCACCCAGCAGGGTGTCAAAGCAGATGCTGAGACTCATAGCCAAACTTTGGGCAGCATGCAGGAAATCTTATGAAAGAAGGAGGAGATTGAAAGACCTGGAAGGAAAAGGATATCCACAAGAATAAAAACAGAACAAAAATATCTGGGCACAGGGGTCTTTTCTGAGACTTATATTTCAAACAAGGACCATGCAAGGAGACAACTTAGAACCCCTGCACAGAAGTAGCCCATGGCAGCTCAGTATCCAAGAGGGTTCCCCAATAATAGTAATAGGGACCATCTCTGACATGAACTCATGGGCTGGCTCTTTGATCACCTACACTTGAGGGGGGAGCAGCCTTACCAGTCCACAGAGGAAGACAAAGACCCAGTCCTGATGAGACCTGATAGACTAAGGTCAGATGGTAGGGGAAGAGTACCTACTCTATCATTGGAATGGAGTGGGGGCAGAGGGAAAGAAGAGGGAGGGAGGGTACAATTGAGAGAGGATGGAGAAGGGCTCTACAGATGGAATATAAAGTGAATAAACTTTAATTAATAAAAAATTAAAATTAAAAATTACAAACAAATATGGAGTACAGAGCTGAGCAGGGAATTCTCAACAGAGGAATACTGAATGGCAAAGAAACACTTAAAGAAATGTTCAACATCCTTAGTCATCAGGGAAATGCAAAGCAAAACAACTCTGAGATTCCATCTTACACCCATCAGAATGGCTAAGATCAAAACTCAAGTGACTACACAGGCTATAAAGGATTTGGGGAAAGGGGAATCCTCCTCCATTGCTGGTGGAAGTGCAAATTTGTACAACCACTTTGAAAATCAATATGGTGCTTTCTCAGAAAATTGGGAATGACCTAGCTCAAGATTCAGCTATAACACTCCTGGACATATACCCAAAAGAGGCTCCACCATTCAATAAGGACACTTGTTCAACTATGTTCATTGCAGCTTTAATCAGAATAACCAGAATTTGGAAACAAACTAGATATCCCTTAATCAAGGAAGGGATACAGAAATTGTGGCACATCTACACAATGCAATACTACTCACCTATTAAAAACAAGAAAATCATGAAATTTGCTGCTAAATTTCATGGATGGAAGTAGAAGACATCATCCTGAGTGAGGTAACCAGAATCAGAAAGACAAGCATAGTATACACTCACTTATAAGAGAATATTAACCTTACAATATAGGATAGCCATCTACAGACCTAAAGAAGCTAAACACTAAGGAGGAGCCTAGGGAGGGTGCTTAAATCTCATTCAGAATAGCAAACAGGTTAGACACCAGAAGAGGTGGAAGACAGTAAACAGGATGGGAGCCAAGTATAGAGGGTCCGCTGAAAGGCTCCACCCAACAGGGGATCAAAGGAGATGTGGAGACTCATGGCTTTTGCTTGTATGTGTGCCTCCTTTGTGTGCTTGTATGTGTGTGTGTGTGTGTGTGTGTGTGTGCGCGTATGCACATGTACATGTGTGTGTGTGTGTGTGTGTGTGTGTGTGTGTGTGCGTGCGTGCGTGTGCGTGTGCGTGTATGGGAGGCCAGAGATTAATCTCTGGCTTCATTCTGCAGGAGCTGTCCACCTTATTATCTTATTGCCTTACTGTGATGGGAAGTTTGACAATTATGCTAGGCTAGCTAGCCAGAAAACTCCAGAGATATATTTTTTCTCTAATTCTCCACCAACGTGGCATCTAAAAGACTTTGATATACAATGAAATAGAAGGTTCTAAGTAGGAAGTTTCATTTTTCGGCATGTTCTCATATATGTTGCTGTTCCTGATCTGACTGCAGAAGATACCATATCACTTCATGGTTAATAACCACAGATCTTCAAGTTTGGGAGCAGAACTGGTTGAGTTAAGATCTTAGACATGTTTGTTTAGGAACCATGTTATTGTGAGTCATAATGTATATGTGTAGTTCATGTGTGTATGGATGTTAAAAACATGGGTTTGTCAGAGATTGACATCTATTTCTTTTTCAGTTGCATTACATATGTTTTTTTTTTTCTTTCCAGAAAAAAAAAAAAAAACCAAACCTCTCACTGAACCCGATTCTTACTGTTCAACCTAGACTTTCTTACAAGAAACATGCAGGATTCTTCATGTTTCTATAGTTTCCCAGTGATGTTCATATTATAAGAATAGAATCATCAGATATATAACAGAAATAATCATGGAATCACGATGTTGTTCCAGATGCATATTTCTGTATGTCATATATATTTAACTTGAGTAATGGAAATCTGACCTCAGGTCCTCATACTTACACGACAAGCATTTTTCTAAAAGAACCATCTCCATAACCCCAATTACTAGTATAGTTATAGTCTCTCAAAAATTTGTCTGTAGTTGAGAAGTATAATGTTGTATTCTATAGTCATAGTAATTGTTATATTTAATTATATATGTATATATACATATATGAACACATACATTTATTTCGGCTAACTAAAGATTGAAACTTTTTAAAAATGTATATCCATATAGAAAATAAGCAGATATTATTCTTGTCATTATTATTAAATAAAGGGGTGTAAAAAATTTATAAAACGTTTAAAACATATTAGATACCACAAATAATCTAGAAAGAATATAAAAATATGTATGTTGTGAGGGTTATATTCAAATAGTACATAATTATTTTTATAAAAGAATGAGTATAAATAAATTTGGAAATCCTAGTGAAGGGTCTTGTAAATAACTCCTCATGAATACAAGGAGATCATAGATGGTAGGTAGAAAGATGATAGCTAGATGACAAATATATGATAGAACTATAGATAGATGATAGATAGACAGACAGATATATAGATAGATAAATGAGAGATAGATAGATAGATAGTATTTAGTTATAGATAAACAGGAATTTTGCATAGAAAACATTCATTAAATTTGTAACTACCAATCTTTGATGTTTATATGTATATAAGTATATGTGCATGTTTGAATGTAATTATGTATATACTTGTATGGTATTGGTAACACAATATTCACAATAGAGACAATTTAATGGATTTTAGATTAAAATTTTGTACTAAAGTTTACAACAGGTGTTTCTCAAATAAAAAAATCAATGAGAGCATATATTGTGAGAGTCAAGAATATTCCATGATCATTTCTGTTATATATCTGATGAATCTGTTCTTATAATATGAAACTAGGTTAGAGAATACTAAAGAAAGGAAAATAAATTGAAGTAATATTTGCATGTCTCCAATAACATTTCTTAAATTAGCACTATTTCCTGTGATTTTTTTCCTTCTTTAGTAAACCATAATTACAAAATGAACACATTTACTTTGCATAATAAACTACTTTTTACAGAAAACCAAGTAAACATAAAACATAAGTGAAACAAGTGTGTTAAACATGCAAACATATTTTGAAAATCAACCCCCCTTTTGAAAATATACAGTTTTCCCTTAGCATTCAGCATACAACACATTGCAGGAATGACAGATTTACAGAGAGAAGAACTTGTCCAGGAATAAAGGCAAGAGGTTAGTGGATAGAATGAAAAGTACTCAGGGCTCACAGGACAACTCTAAGAAGTGGATACTATGAACAAGATCAGTGTTTGATCTTGTCTCAGCCTATGAGGAAAAGCCATTCCATTCAGTGCAATAATGTCCTTCTGAATTTTAAAATTCTTTGTAGATAAAGTTGATATTATACCTAAAGTGAGAATTACTGTTCTCTATAGTATTCATAAAAACTCCCTACCTCAGGTTTGTATGCATATATTCCTTAAGTTGTTGTTGACTAATTCACAGACATTAGTGGCCAATTATTTGATCACCTCTTCCTGGGGTGTGCAGCCTTGCCAGGCCACAGAGGAAGGTGATGCAGTCAGTTCTGATGATAGGCTAGCGACAGATGGAAGGCAGGTGGTCCTACCCTATCAGTGGGCTGTGGGAGGTACCTAAGGGTGAGACAGATTGAGAAGAGACAAGGGAGGGGTCTATAGCAGGGAAACAAAGTGAATAAATTGTAATAAATAATAATAAATAAAAAATAAACATTTCCATCTATATTGTTATTACTGTATTACATTAAAATTATATCATCAGTAGGAAATGTTTTCCAGTTTGCTTAAGGGTTTCATTAAGGTTCCTGAAATATGCTAAAAAAGAAAATCTATAATATCCTATACTCACAAAATAAAAGTCTAATTGAATTATTCAGTTAGTACTGTCATTTGTAAGGCAAAGACAATAGAAGATAAATCTTAAATTCGAAATATAAGTTTAATTAGAACTAGTAATTTATATTATATTCTTACCTTTGTATAATACAGATATCAAAAAGAAAACAAAATAAACATACTAAAATTTGTACACCTAAAATGCTAAGCAAGAAAGAGGACCCTGGGTAAGATGAACAATCCTCACTCAGAAAAGCAAATGGGATGGACATCAGAAGAGGGAGAAAATAGGGAACAGGACAGGAGCCTACCACAGAGGGCCTCTGAAACCCTTTACCCAATAGGGTATCAAAGCAGATGCTGAGACTCACAGCCAAACTTTGGGCAGAGTGCAGGGAATCTTATGAAAGAAAGGAGGAGTATAGAAAGACCTGGAGGGGACAGGAGTTTCACAAGGAGAGGAACAGAAACAAGAAATCTGGGCCCAGGGGTCTTTCCTGAGTCTGATACTCCAACCAAGGAGAATGCATGGAAATAACCTAGAAATTCTGCACAGATGTAGTTTATGGCAGTTTCGTCTCCAAGTGGGTATCCTAGTAAGGGGAACAGGAACTGTCTCTGACATGAACTCAGTTGCTGGCTCTTTGATCACCTCCCCCAGGCCACAGAGAAAGGCAATGCAGCCAGCCCTGATGAGACCTGATAGGCTAGGGGCAGATGAAAGGAGAGGAGGACCTCTCCTATCAGTGGACTTGTAGAGGGACATGGGAGGAGATGAGAGAGGGAGGGTGGGATTGGGCAGGAATGAGGGAGGGGGCTACAGCTGGGATTCAAAGCAAATAACCTGTAATTAATATAAAAAATAAAAAAGAGAATACATTTCTAGAGTAAAATTTTAAAGCAAGAATTATTTTAATAGTCAACAATGACTTTGAATGACAGCAAATAAGGCATATAAAACATTTATCCAGAGATTTTTTTTAATATTTTTTTTACGTATCAATCGCATATATCTTTCCATCTTTTAACTACTCACCACAGGTTTTTTTTTTTCCTACATAAACTATTAAATTTACATTTGAGCATAGTAGTTTTGCAGGTATTTCACATTTTTATCCTTTTACTACCAATATTATATAATAAAATACAAGGTAACTAATTAATGCATTATTTTAATAAAACATAAAAATCTACTTGTTTAATTGTTAGATAATTTATTAATAAAGCTAATGAAGATTGAAGTTTTAAAGAAGTTTAGCTTTTAAATTTTGCCTTCTTCATCAGGTATTTTTTACAAAATGATGTGAAGCTTTTTCCTAAAATGTAAAATGAACTTTAAGTGACATTGAGTAACTTTGCCTACATCAATCTCCTTGTAACGTTTCATGAAGATCAGGTGAGAATATGGAAAGATTTACTGAATTGTATTTGAATTGCTCTCCTGTGTAATGTTAGCACTTGTTCAATATGCAATAATAAAATACAAGTTCCAACTAAGATTACCCTCTAAATAACTGAAATCCCACAGAGTAGGACATAGTCAAGGACAAGTGTTCCTGGAATCCCAGGAACTAAACTGTCATCCTGAAAATCGTCCCAGACATTCTTTATCCATTTGCGAAGCTGTAAGAAAAAAAAAAAAAAAAACAGATCCTCACAGCTTATTATTCACAGTTGTTATTCTGAGAAAATAAGATGAGTTAATTACAAAGAACACCAATGTCACTAATTGATTAGGTAAATGTACTTGAAATTTTTAGTTTTAAGGAGACTTACATTTAGAAAGAACGAATGTCCAACTCTTTGTTACCTTGTAGAAGAGGTCGATAGTGTGGTGTAATCATTTGAATCATCCAAAAAAGCCACATGCTGAAACCTCAATCTTCAAAGGGATAGGATAAGAAGTTAGACACTTTGGGAATGTGGTTTTCAATTTCATTTTTCTCACTTACAGGGCTTCTAGCAAAGGATCTGAGTTTTGGAGTTGGAGTTCATTGTGGAAGTAACTAAGGCACTAGTAGCTGTCAGGAAGGAATGGGTGTACCTCCTTCGTAGAAGCAAATGATGTCCCTCAACACCAGTAGGACCATAATTCTATGACATGTTTATGTATTCAAATTTCAAATTTCATGGTGATAGTATTTGGAGGTGAGACCTATGGAAAAGGAGTATGTCATAAAATCACAAACTTTATGAATAAAATTACGCTCTTATGGGACCAAAGTAATCTTACCATGTGAGTACAGAAGCAGAAAGAATGTTGTAAACCCTAATATGGTACAAAAATCTGCCAGCACCTTGATTTTGGACTTTCATCCTGTTATGAAGATAAATTTATGCAATTTCCATGTTTTCTGAATCATGGAATTTTTCTTATAGCAATATAAGGAGATGAATTTTGTCCAATTTAACAGATTCACTCTTCAATACTTATATTTTTTTTCTTATCACCTGTGATTTTATTTCTTTTAAGAAGGTAAAGATGTGAAACAAGATGATGGCTGATTATCTTTCTTGGGTCAAAATCAATATAAACATTTGGAAGTGAATTGAAAATAAATTAAAAATATTTGTTAATTACCACATCATGACCAAGGAGATGAGGGAGGAGGCTACAGCCAGAATACAAAGTGAATAAACTGTATTTATTGCTACTACTACTAATAATAATAATTTTTAAAAAGAAAATGCTGTCATTGTCACATTTACAACAGATTTTCAAGCTTTCCTATGGCCTTCATTGTGTTAGAAGAGACTGGGTCACACTTATATTTTTAAATTAAAATTATATAAAAGATTTCTTAACAACAACCAGGAAAGGTTATTATAGTGACACCTCTCCATTTTCTTGTTGTCCAGGCTCTGCAACACTGAAAGGCAAGGAATTGGCTTATGACCACCTACAGCAGATTCATTACATTGTGATAAGTAGTAAATTTATTAGATATAGCTTGTCACATGCTATCTAGGTCAATAGAATGTATTTACTCAATAGTAATTTGAGGCATTTTTTTCAGCAAGCATTCTCCAGTTTTTCTTTTCATTGTTGATATAAATATTTTTCATACAATACATTTAATCATTTTTTCTCTCCACCAAATCTTCCTTGATTCCAACCACCTCCGTACCCACCCAACTCCATGATTTTTCTGTCTCTTAAAAAAAAATTAGTCCTCTCCAGATCTTACTGTTTCCCACTTCTTTCTTAAGATTCCCTGCACTCTGCCCAAAGGTTGCCCATAAGTCTCAGCATTTACTTTGATACTCTGCAGGGCAGAGCTTTTCAGAGGTCCTCTGTGGCAGGCTTCTGACTTGTTCCCTGTTTTCTCCTTCTTCTAATGTCCATCCTCTTTGCCTTTTGGGATAGGGATTGAGCATTTTAGCAGGAGTCCTCCCTCTTGATTAGTTTCTTTAGATGTACAGATTTTAGTAGGTTTATCCCATATTATATGTCTACATGAGTGAGATCTGGAGAGGAACTCCACAAGGAGAGCAACAGAACCAAAAAATCTGAGCACAGAGGTCTTTCCTGAGACTGATACTCCAACCAAGGACCATGCATGGACATAACCTAGGACCCCTGCACAGATGTAGCCCATGACATTTCAGTATCCAAGTGGGTTCCATAGTAATGGGAACAGGGAGTATCTCTAACATGAACAGATTGCCCTGCTCTTTAATTACCTCCCCCTGAGGGAGGAGCAGCTTTACCAGGCCACAAAAGAAAACAATGCAGCCACTCCTGATGAGACCTAATAGACTAGGATCAGAAGGAAAGAAAAGAAGACCTCCCCTATCAGTGGACTTGGGGAGGGGCATTCCTGGAGAAGGGAGAGGAAAGGAGGGATTAGGAGGGGAGTAGGGAGGGAACCACAGGGGGATTACAAAGTGAATAAAGTGTAATTAATAAAGAATTAAAAAAACATTTAACTAAAACTAAACAATACATTTAACTGTTTAATTTCCAAATGTTTTAAGCAATCAGAAACAATAATTATGCTCAGGTTGCCATTGCTTACTAATCTTAATAATGGTAAATCTACCATTGAAATAATAATTCCTACTAGTGCCATATTACTAGTGTAATAATACTTTTGCTTGTTATTAGTTTATTTATGATTTATAAATTGATCAGTTTTGAACTGTGCTCCTGATGAGATCTGATAGACTATGTTCAGAAGGAAAGAGAGGAAGTCCTCCCCTATCAGTACACTGGGGCGAGGGGCATTGGTGGAGAAGGGAGAGGGAGGGTGGAATTGGGAGAAAGGAGTGAGGAAGCGACAGTGGGGATACAAAGTGAATAAACGGCAATTAATAAATTAAAATTAAAAAATGCCAAAAAAATTTAGACCTCCCTACTCAGATGTAACCCATAGACATCTCAGCTTCCATGGGGGTCCCTTGGTTAGGGAAGCAGGGGAAGTCACTGGCATGACCTTGGTTTTCTGTCCTTTCTTCAACTCGCCCTGGCAAAGTAAACTTACTAGGCCACAGAGAAAGAGGATAGAGCCAGTCTTGATGAGACCTGCTAGGCTAGGGTTAAATAGAAGGGGAGGAGGACCTCCCCTATCATGGACTATGGGAGGGACATGTGAAAGAAAGAAGGAGGGAGGGTGGGACAGGGAGGAGATGAGGAAGGGGGCCACATCCAAGACACAAAGTGAATAAATTATAAATAATAATAATAATAATGATGATGATGATGATGATGAAAAAATTAAAAAACAAAACAATAAGGGAAAAATGTAAAAATCAAATAAAACAAAAACAATTCCTCACCAATATATAGTGAGGCATGGAGCTTTCCCTAGAGAGTGGTTCATGTACCCAGTAACAATTAATTAGAAAAAACTTTTCTTAGAATGTATCAATTGCAGATAGCTTCTTACTGATAGGGCCCCATTTCCACGTCTTCCTCTCAGTTTTAGGACCTCATTAGGCTTGAACCTGTATTGATCCTATGCATAGTGCCACAGTCTACATGAGTGTATCAATCCTGCTGTTTCTGGAGGACTGTTTCCTATAGAGCAGTACCTCCCTCAGTACTATCAGAGAAAGTTCTTCTTGAATTAGCTGGGAATTAACACAGTGAGCAACAACTGTGCACTTTGCTGAGTGTGAGAGACTCTTGGAGCACTTAGTTCTAAGTGGGATGTCTTCATCAAATCCTTCTCTTCAAGGCTCAGGGATTTTAGCATAAGAAGAAGGGAAAAGATTTTAGAAGTAGAGATGATTGATGACTCCATTTTATTTTATTTCCACTAAGATTAAGGCATTGGATTCGAATGACTATTCATATAATGACAGAGCAAACTCTCTGTATCAATCCTAACAACAATACTTTATTTTACTACTTGAGTCCCATTCTATATTAATAACTTTAAGTGGCATACCTTAACTTCTTTTCTGTTGCAGTAATAAAATAATTTCACAGAAGCATTTAAGAGAAAGTACCAGCGGCTCATGGTTCTGAACACAATAGTAAGGACAGGGCAGGCTCAGCCTAGCTGCTTGCCCTGTACTCAGGGTTGGGCAGCAGAATGTCATCGAGTCATGCCCGTGCTTAGCTTACTTTTTACTATTTTAAACACACTAGCAATCCATGCTCAGCGAACTATCCTACCCACAAGTTAGATAGGCCTTACCACATGAAATAACAAAATAAGATACACCCCCCCCTCCATGGTTTCAGGGACAAGATTTAACCTAGATAATCCTCCTTAGACATGCCAGAGGGCTATTTTCTACTTAACTCTATATCTGCCAAACTGACCTTCAATACTGACCATCACAATATCCATTTACTACTTAAGTAATTGGGAGTCCTTCACTATGACATGTTTTTCACAACTAGGAAAAATGTATGTAATCCAGATACAAATGTAATTTTGTGATGTGACATATTTATTCTCCATTTTATAAATGTCTCATTATTTTGGCCATATTTTAGCTTCAATTGAGGGCTACAAAATACATAGTAACATTGGGAAAGGCCTCTCATTTTATTGTTTATTTATGGTTATAAAATATGGACAACACAATCTAAAATATAGTCTTAATTTTTTTTAGACTAAAATAACACCATGAGTATCTTAGGAAATCTCAAGTGGTAATCCCAATTAAAGAAAGGCAAATGGTCAGAAGATCACTGATATTTTTTGTAAAGTAATTAATTAGCCTTCTATGAAACCATTCTTCAGTGTGGAAGTTTGTAAACAGTTAGTTAAGCTTGCATATTTTTCATTCCAGAAAATTCCATTAAAAAACACAACAAAACATTCTTTATATTTAAGTAATAAAAACAATGATAAACAGTTATTTAATATATCTTCGATTTATTGTTCAGTGGTAATCAACTAGGCAACCTCAAAATATTTACAATAAAGATTATTTCACTTCATAGCTCATAATAATATCTATTCAAAGGATAGAGTGGATTTAAGAAAAATAAATAAATACAGATCGTTTCAGAAATACTTTAAGAAAGTTCTACTTGAGTAATCAATTTCCCATAGAGTTTTCTTGATTTTATTTTATTGGCTCACAGCCTTTAAGCTGAACAAAACGAGGAAAAATGCCTGCCTAAAAACATTTTTGCTAAAGAATAAAATGCCACTATGATAACTAATGTGTTTATAAAATTTTTAAATAAAACATAGTCAGGATAGATTTCCAGGAAATAAAAACTGTCAAAGAAGAAAATAACATGTAAAACAATACAAATGTGTAACATGTGTGTCTATGGAAATGCATTGGTTTTCTACATATCCTTCATTGTATGTGTGCTGATATTGAATTTCATTTTTATTTTTTAACTGTACAGCTTTAAGTAGTGCAACTATGTTTTAACAATATTGGGAGGCATCTGAAACCCTAAATGACAGAGCTGGAGAAACACTTGTCAAATGTAATAAAATTTAAACTGAAGTGTGGAAAGTTTCTAAGCAATGACAATATTGACCTTCACCTAAGCTCTGAGAACTGCTTTAGTAAGATGTTACCCTCAATCCACTGTCCTTAAAAAAAAAAAAAAAAAAAAAAAAAGTCTTGCTGAAGAAAACTATGCACACCCATGTGACTCTAATTCATTCCACTGCTGTTTGGATCCCTGTCAGATACATGGTTAAATCCTTATTTACCTATGGCAAATCTAAAACCAGATCTCTCCTTCTTTGTGTGAACATGACCAATGTATACAGTCTAACACAGCATTTGTAATCTCCAGAATGGTTCACCAAACTCATTGCCCATTCCTCTAAAATTACTAGACATGGAAATGAGCATTTTCTGTCTCTTTGACAAAGACATCCCTTGAGAGCAAAATCGATTGTCGATGTAAATTATACCAACTATTGCTTGTCTACTGCCCATTATAAATGGTTAAAGCAATAGCATCCTGCCAAGCCATCCTTCAGAGCATGATGCAGCCTGGATAAGAAAATTCTTTACATGCTCCAGAGTTTCAAAAAGGAAACATGAAAATTGTGTATCTTATGGAGAGACGAGAGCACTTCTTTTACAAGACATTCAAAAGCATGCCATCTTAAATATGCAAATTCCAAGTATAAGACCCTTGTAAACTTAAGCCACTTTATGTTGAATTGCCTCAGTTTAAAATGAATCAGTTCACTAGGATTTTTTAGTGAAATTATTAAAACTAAATGAGCACACAGTCGTACACATACACACACACACACACACACACACACACACACACACGTCTATTGTCAAACGCCACAGGGGGCTGTGCAAGTATAGAGGAAGCATTATATTACTAGTATTATAACCTAATACTAGTGTTATTATGACTTTTCAGTGTTCGCTATTCCGACTAGAATTTTAGTTTTTGTCATCTTTTAAAAAAGTTTTTGTCTTCTTTAATTTAAGAATATATGAAACAATTAAAAATACTTAGTTTGGAAGAACAGGTCAGCTTGAGCCAGCTGGATGTGGTAAGACCACTGAGCCTAATTTGTAGTGAGTGTTGAGAGGAAAATAGCCAGAAAAAGAATTTATGTAAGATATAGTAAGTTGCCAGATTAAAAATGGAAATTTCTCCAAATTATGTACATTAGAAGGACTAGGAATTATTACACAGGGGTATAAACTTATGTTTCTGGATATTGAAAAAAATATGGTTGTGGCTACCAATCAAGCCTAACTAAAATGGCTAGATCATGTTTTATCGATAACTAACCTGTACGAAAGACAGAGATAATACTCATTTTTATTTACTCATTGTAATCATAATTAGCTCATTAAACTCCAATAACACTTGATTGGTTTTATTAGATTTATTATTTTGTTTTTGATAGTTTGATAAGTAAGTAATGGTATCTGATCTCAAAAATCTTCATTAGATTTACACAATAAGCAATAATGACAAAAGATGAATGAATCATGTTATGTTAGATATGAAATGCTGTAGCTACTTTTTTTACTGTGACAAAATCCCAGACAAATAATCGTGTGGTATGAAGAAAGTAAGGGTCTCCTTTGCTTCAGCTTTGAGGATATATTCAGTTCTGAAGAGAAAGTATTCTTCATAAACTCCGTATTGGGATTTAACTAAGAAATGTTATTTAACTAAGTTGACAAAGAATCTTCATATAGAAGACGGTTTTAAACTATTAGCTTCAAAACAGGTAAAAAGTAACTATTCAATTTTTTTAGTAAAATACTCTTACATTGAAATATCTTATTTTTGATAAGTAATATTTTGTTACATTGAAATATCTTATTTTTGATAAGTAATATGCTGTTATAGAAGAAAACAAATTTAGAGTAATTCAGTATGAAAGACATATACATATCAGAAAAGCAGAAACAGAGCATGTCTGAAACATTGCATTTGCCTCAGAAACAGAAATGCACAGTGTTGCAATTCAGCTGCACTCACAAAAGTTATCTTCTTGTAAATTCTTTCCAGCTATCACAGTTGACTGCCTGATTCTGCCTTTCATCCAAATAGATTATTTTATGTCTGTATGACAGAAAATAAAATAAGCTAACCTCTGTTCCACCTGAGCACTGGTTGTTTCTTCTTCAACTGATGCATACATCTAGGTGTTTCTGACAACTCCCAGCTTTCACTTGTCGGAATGAAAAGTCACAGGGCACTTGGAGACTTTAGGTTGAGACAAGTTCAATCAAACAACCTGGAGCACCCTGAGTGTAAATGTGAAAAACAGCAGGGATTATGTACCACAGCACAGACAGTTTCCATAAAGGGATTTCCATCTTTCTCCCTCTTTTAATGAATCAGTGCAGACTACATTTGAATCATAAGACTGTGGTGAATCCACTCAAATTTATTTTCTCAGAACTAATGACTGTGCACTACAACCCATAAAAATATAAAGAGTTACACACACTCTGATGTTTTAAGTTGAGGAACAACCAGAGTAGAATATTAATTTTTAATCTAAAAATTAATCTTACTAATAATTATTTTCTTCTAGTGTTCATTTTATTTTATTTATTTATTTTTAGTTACATTTTGTTAACTCTGTGTTCCAGCTGTATCCCGCTCCCTCATTCTTTCCCCAACCCCACACTCCCTCCCTGGTGTCCTCCCTGCCCCTTTCCAAGTCCACTGATAGGGGAGGACCTCCTCCTCTTTCATTTGACCCTGTTTTATCAGGTATCTTCAGGGCTGGCTGCAAAGTCCTCCTCTGTGGCCTAACAGGACTGCTCCTCCCCTGGGGGGAGGGGAGGTCAAAGAGCTTGCCCTTGAAATTCTATTAAAAATAGTCCTTGTTCCCCTTAGTGTTCATATTTTAAATAAGTTCTTTTTTTAATTTATTTTTATTTTATTAATTACACTTTATTCACTTTGTATCCCCCCATAAGCCCCGCCCTCCTCCCCTCCCGGTCCGGTCCCATCCTCCCTCCCCAAGCCCACTGATAGAGGAGGTCCTTCTCTCCTTCCTTCTGATCTTAGTCTATCAGAACACATCAGGAATGGCTGCATTGTAATCTTCTGTGGCCTGGTAAGGCTGTTCCCCCCTCAGGGGGAAGTGATCAAAGAACAGGCTAATCAGATTATGTCAGAGGCAGTCCCTATTCCCATTACCCTGTAACCCACTTGGACACTAAACTGCCATGGGCTACATCTGTGCAGGGGTTCTAGGTTATCTCCATGCCTGGTACTTGGTTGGAATATGAGTCTCTGGGAAGACCCCTGTGTTCAAATTTTCTGGTTCTGTTGCTCTCCTTGTGGGGTTCCTGTCTTCTCCAGATCTTAGTATTTCCCACTTCTTCCATAAGATTCCATGCACTCTGCCCAACAGTTGGCCATAAGTCTCAGTGTCTGCTTTGATAGTCTGCAGGGTAGAGCATTTCGGAGGCCCTCTGTGGCAGGTTCCTAGGTTGTTTCCTGTTTTCTTCTTCTTCTGATGTCCATCCTCTTTGCCTTTCAGGATGGGGATTGAGTGTTTTAGTCAGGGTCCCCTCTCTTGATTAGTTTCTTTAGATGTACAGATTTTAGTAGGTTTATCCTATGTTATATATCTATATGAGTGAGTATATACCATGTGTGTCTTTCTGCTTCTGGGACTGCACACACAGGATGATCCTTTCCAGTTTCCATCATTTACCTGCAAATTTCATGATTTCCTTATTTTTTTATTGCAGAGTAATGCTCCATTGTGTAGATGTACCACAATATCTATATCCATTCTTCACTTGAGGGGAATCTGGGCAGTTTCCAGCTTCGGGCTATTACAAATAAAGCTGTTACAAACATGGTTGAGCAAATGTCCTTATTTTGTACTTGAGCCTCTTTTGGATATATGCCTAGGAGTGGTATCTTGAGGAAGCGTTATTCTTAGTCGTCTGAAAAAGCACCACATTGATTTCCAGAGTGGTTGCACAAGTTTACATTCCCACCAGCAGTGGAGGGGGGTTCCCTTTTCTCCAGCAGGTGTTGTCACTTGAGTTTTTGATCTTGACCATTCTGATGAGTGTAAGGTGAAATCTCAGGGTCATTTGATTTGCATTTCCCTGCTGGTTAATGAGGTTGAGCATTTCTTTAAGTGTTTCTCTGCCATTCAATATTCCTCTATCAAGAATATTCTGTTTTGCTCTGTTCCCCATTTTTTAATTGGATTACTTGGTTTGTTGCTTTTCAGCTTCTTTAGTTCTTTATATATATTGAATATTAGCCTTCTGTCAGATAAAGGGTTGGTGAAGATTCTTGCCCAATCTGTAGGCAGTCGTTTTTGTTTTGATGATGGTGTCCTTTGCTTTACAGAAGCTTTTCAGTTTCATGATGTTCCATTTATTGATTGTTGCTCTTAGAGCCTTTGTTGTTGGTGTTCTGTTAAAGAAGTTGTCTCCCGTGCCAATGAGTTCTAGGCTCTTCCACACTTTTTCTTCTAACCGATTTAGTGTGTCTGGTTTTATGTTGAGGTCTTTGATCCACTTGGACTTTAGTTTTGTGCAGGGTGATAAGTATGGATCTATTTGCATTTTTCTACATGTAGACATCCAGTTAGACTAGCACCATTTGTTGAAGATGCTATCTTTTTTCATTGTATTGTTTCGGCATCTTTGTCAAAGATCAGGTGTCCACAAGTGTGTGGGGTTTTTTTCTGGGCCTTCTCTTCAGTTCCACTGATCCACCAGTCTTTTTCTATGCCAGTACCATGAAGTTTTTATAACTGTTGCTCTATAGTACAGCTTAAAATCAGGGATGGAGATACCTCCAGAAGATCTTTTATTGTAGAGGACTGTTTTAGCAATTCTGGGTTTCTTGTTATTCCATATGAAGTTGAGAATTTTTCTTTCTGGGTCTGTAAATAATTGTGTTGGTAATTTGATGGGAATAGCATTGAATCTGTAGATTGCTTTTGGTAAGATGGCCGTTTTTACCATGTTAATCCTGCCAAGCCATGAGCATGGGAGATTTTTCCATCTTCTGATATCTTCTAATTCTTTCTCAGAGAGTTGAAGCATTTTAAAAAATGCTCAATGTCCTTAGCCTTCAGATAGATGCAAATCAAAAGGACCCTGAGATTTCACCTTGTCCCCATCAGGATGGCAAAGATGGAAAACTCAAGTGACAACACATGCTGGAGAGGTTGTGGAGAAAAGGGAATACTTCTCCATTGCTGGTGGGAATGCAAACTTGTATAACCACTTTGGAAATCAATCAGGGGCTTTCTCAGACAATTAGGAATAGTGCTTCCTCAAGATCCAGCTATACCACTCATAGGCATATGTCCAAAAGAGGCTCAAGTACACAACAAGGACATTTGCTCATCCATGTTTTTAGCAGCTTTATTAGTAATAGTCAGAACCTGGAAACAACCCAGATGTCCCTCATTTGAGGAATAGATACAGAAATTGTGGTACTTTTACACAATGTAATACTACTCAGCAATTAAAAACAAGGAAATCATGAAATCTGCAGGCAAATGGTGGGACCTAGAAATGATCATCCTGAGTTAGGTATCCCAAAAACAGAAAGACACACATGGTATATGCTCACTTATATAGACCTATAACATGGGATAAACATACTGAAATATATATATACCTAAAGAAGATAAACATGAAAGTTGACCCAGGGTAAGATGATCAATCCTCACTTAGAAAGACAAATGGGATGGACATTAAATGTAGGAGCAAAGAAATAACAGGACAGGACCCTACCAGAGAGGGCCTCTAAAAGACTCTACCCAGCAGTGTATCAAAGCAGATATTAAGACTCATAATCAAACCTTCAGCAGAGTGCAGGGAATCAAAAAAAGGGGGGAGGGAGTTAATATGACCTGAATAGGACAGGATTTCCACAAGGACCAAATATATCTCGGCACAGGGGACTTTTATGAGACTGTTTCTCCAAACAAGGACCATGTATGGATATAACGTAGAGCCTCCATTCAGATGTAGACCTTGGTATCTCAGTATCCAAGTGGGCACCCTAATAACGGGAACAAGGACTTTTTCTGACATGAACTTGATGGCAGACTCTTTGACCCACCCCCCACAAGAGGAGCAGCCCTGCTAGGCCACAGAAGAGGAATTTGCAGCCAGTCCTGAAGACACCTGATAAACCAGTATCAGATGGAAGGGGAAGAGGTCCTCCCCTATTAGTGGACTTGGAAAGGGGAAGGGAGGAGATGAGGTGCGAGGGTAGGATTGGGAGGAAATGAGGGAGTGGGATACCGCAGGGATACAAAGTTAACAAACTGTAACTCATATTAAAAAAATAAAAATTAAAATATATATATAAATTAAAAATGAAAAGTATTTCAGATAAATTATAAAGTAGAAAACTCTAAAAACATAAATATTAACATTAATTAAACTTTGTTCAAAATATATATTAAGTTTGCCCCATTAGTGTGGTTGTATGTATCTTTGTATGTGTATGTTCATCTCTATGTAGAGGTATATGTGAAGATCAGAAGATAACCTTATTCTTACATGTCATATATATTTTTGTCTTGTAGACAAAATCTTTTAATGTTTTGTAACTCGCAGTTTTGTCTGAGCTAATCTGTTGGCCAACAAGTTCCAGATACCCACCAGTTCCTACATCACCAGTATCCAGATTATAAGTGTTCATTGTCACTGGCATTTTTTCTCAATGCATGGAACGTGGGTCTTCAGACTTGTAGACAAAACACATTAGTAACTGAACTATCTCCCGCACTTGCTCAGTTTCAGAAAAACATAGATATTGTTATTGCATCATACTAATTATGTTAGAATAGTTATCACCATCCAAGAAAGATTCCAAAAAGCAAATAATGGATGGAAGTCAGTTTTATACACAGAGAAAGGGGCATAAGGAGGGAGGGAGAAAAAGAAAGAGAGAGAGAAAAAGGGAATTACAGATACGAATTCACATAATTACATAGGTTGAGCATTCCTATATACTGAAATCTGCAAACCTAAGGAGTAAAGCCAGTGGTATGATTCAATCTGAATTTAAAAGCCTGAGGATCAGTGATCCAAGGATAAAATTGCCAGCTCAGTGTCCAAGTGGGTCCTCTAGTAAGGAGAACAGGGGCTGTCTCTGGAATGAACTGATTGGCCTGCTCTTTGATCACCTCACCCTGAGGGGGGAACAGCCTTACCAGGCCACAGAGGAAGAGAATGCAGCCTATCCTGATGAGACCTGATAGGCTAGGGTCAGATGGAATGGGAGAAGGATGTCTCCTATCAGTGGCCTGGGGGAGAGGCAAGGGAGGAGAAAAGGGAGGAAAGATGGGTTTGGGAGCGAATGAGAAAAGGGACTACAGCTGGAATAGAAAGTGAATAAGTTGTAATTAATAAAAAAGGCAAAAGAAATGAGAGTTATGTGTTAGAAGCCAGAAGAACCTGCGTATCCCAGCTCAAGAGCTTATTAACCTGACTTTGCCCTTCTGCTCTACTCAATTACTCAAGAGATTGGATATTATTGGGGAGAGTAATTACTACAGCCTTTGCCTTTGGAATGCTCATCTCATCTTTCTTCTAAAAGTTCTCTGGAAGATATATACTAATAGAACCAGAAATTATGTTCTTTCAATTACTAGGACATTCTTTAGCCTAGTTTAATTGTCATATAATATTAACAATTGGGTTTTTAATATTCCTTTACTACAGTCTCCTGTTATACATGGAATGGATGATTAGGCCGAATTTTCTTTATTCAGAAATTATGCATTTGCTGTACAAATCAGAGAGGTGTGTTGTACATATGGACTCCTTCAAACAACATAATTTTCTGGAACTAAACATGTTTTATAATGTTAATATTTCTATACAGTTTTTAACTTCTTAAATTTACTAAACTCCACATTCATCCATTCACCTCTTGACAGTCATATGGAATGTTTCCAGTCTGGACTGTTATGGATAAAGTTGCTATGAACATTTTTATACAAGTATTTTATAGACACATGTTTTCACTGTTCTTGTGTAAATACTCATGATTGGAGTGGTAGACTCCTGGGGAAGGTGTAGACATAATTACACAAGAAATTTTTAGACACTTTTCCAAAGTGATTGTAGCACTGTATATTGCCAACAACCAAGGGAGCTTGTTTTCCCACAGTCCTCTCATTATTTTGTCTTTTGAGGTATTTTAGTTTGGCTTAGACTTGTATTCCTTTGGTGAATCATGATGATGACAGCATCTTTAAGTGCTTTCCTGTTCATGAACCCTTTCAGTGAGTTATCTAAGATTGTTAGGTTTTCATCCCCCCCACTTTTTTTCTCTTGCTGAAAGTAACAGTCTAGCCATGCTTTCTTTCAAAACAGTAGGCTTCTGCCAGAGAAGTGGTCTGGTTACCAGTCCATTGCCTCTTTCCAAATACAGCAGATACTCAGCAAAATGGCACCTGTGAAATGTCAGCCATGGTTATTCAGTCGTACTTGTTTCATTATTCCTCCATTATGTCTAAAGCATTTTTTAGTTCATTTTTTTAGTTCTAAATATGACTTTTTCATTCTGTTTTCTTTGTCAGTGTGATGATTGGCTCTCTGCAAATTTTCCCATCACAATCAGAGGTGAATGTGTCACTAAAATGAATAGGTTTGTGTTATCTAGCTCAGAAAATATTAGATGGCTGGGTTGCTTCTTTTTTCTTAACTGAATCCTCTTTAGATGTCTTTTTGTCCACATTATTTTCAATTCTGTGAGAAGAACTTACACAGTTATTTCTTGGATACTTGGGTTTTGCTTTGTGTGTCTCCTGTTTGAAAATCCTATGCCCTTGACCTTTTCTTTTTATTACTGGCTCTTTCACATCATTCTTATATCAACTTACAGAGAGCAAATACAAATCCCTCAGAAGATGGTACTGACAGTAACAGTGGTTCACCAGTAATATATGGGAATTCAGTGAATAGCTTCCAGGCTCAGAAAGAAATTGACTTTGTAATGACATATCTGTAAATTATTTTAGCAAGTTCAGGATTTTTGTATATTGAGAAATAACATGTTTGGGAAGAATATGTAATCATGGCTAAGATCCATTTTTCATATGAAAATACAAGCTATCTCCGTTGCCTACAAAAAACATTGATCAAGTCTTCTAGTAAAAGTGTACTTGTCAAGTTCTTCAAGATAAAAAGAAACAACTGTCTAAAGAGGTACATGGAAAGAGAGGAAAAAAAGAATAAAAGAAAGATTATATGTGGGAGATATAAGACCATATTTATTATAGGAATAAGATCTTTAGATCACACAATTGGAGAGGCTTCGTGATATGGCATCTCTAAACTAGCATGCAAGAAAAACTAACTTAGCTTAGTATGAAACTGATAGCTTATTAATATTGACAGTGAATAGTTGGTACAAACTGCAGATTCTAAAGTCCAGAGACTTGGAGTTCTGGTATGCAAACTCAAGAAACTATGTTTCTCAACTCCAGAAAAGAAGTCCTGAATTCTTTAGCCTATGTATTTTTCCCTTCCATCTGGGATTTCTGTATAGATGATGGTATCCATTCACAAGATGATAGATAGATAGATAGATAGATAGATAGATAGATAGATAGATAGATAGATAGATGAATAGTCAGTTGATAGATACTCAGCCTATTGTGTGTGTAAACATATATATGTATACATCAAAAGCTTTATTGTTCTCACATTCAAGACATAGAATACTATTGTTTTATAACATATTTCTTCTCATAAGCCTAAAGGTCTAAGTATCAATACCAAAAGGAGGGCCAAAAAAACTCAACTAAACTACTTGGAAATGTATGGAAAACACATCTTGGTGTCTACAAAGACCACAGAGAGAATGAAAATAATGAACTTTCTAACTACTTAGATTGCATTGAAAAGAAGTACTTTATATCAAAACTTGGTGTGTTGAGTAAATGATTTTGGATAGAAAGTATGCAATCATTTATAGCACTTTACTTGAAAATGGAAAGATAAATGTAAAATTAGTGGTGAATAAGGTAATACTTTTTGCAGCTTTTAGATGTACCCATAGTGCTAATAAAATAGGGATTTCTCTGAGAGGCATATGATATGGGCTCAGAAATCCAGAGTAGGCATGTAAAGGTGGACATTGTTTCAACAATATCCTTCCTTTAGGTATTTGGTCCTTTTGGAGAGACTGAGCCAGCCATACAGTGTTGTGTGAGTCACAGAGTAGGTAAGGGGAAAACATCTGTTTTGAATCCATCTGTTTAATTAAAAATAAGTAAAAATAAAAGGTACATGGATATTAATATTAGAAAATTGTATTTAAAATATGAGGTTATTTTTTTTATTTTTTTTATTTTCTGAGTCTTGGTATCACAAGGCATGGCATAACCAGCCCCCACCTTCCATACAGAGATTTTTTTTTTTTAAATATGAGGTTATAAGAGAAAAAAAAATACACTATCCCAAGATTAAAGAATTTGATTAAAGAATCAAAACTAAGAGTGATACTTTATTCACAAAATGTTAAAATCTCTAGTAAGACTTTTTTTGTCATTTTTTAAAATTTTTTATTAATTACACTTTTTTCATTTTGTATCCCCCCATAAGCTCCTCCCTCCTCCCCTCCCAATCCCACCCTCCCTCCCCTTTCTGCATGCATGCCACTCCCCAAGTCCACTGATAGGGGAGGTTCTCCTCTTCTTTCTGATCTTAGTCTATCAGTTCTCATCAAAAGTGGCTGCATTGTCCTCTACTGTGGCCTGGTAAGGCTGCTCCCCCCTCAGGGGGAGGTGATCAAAGAGCAGGCCAATCAGATTATGTCAGAGGCAGTCCCTCTTCCCATTACTATGTAAGAAGGGGGAAATAGTAAGAGCTGGAGGGGACGGGAACTTCAAAAGCAGAGCAACAGAACAAGATAATTTGAACACAGAGAACTTCCCAGAGACTCATACTCCAACCAAGGACTATTCGTGGAGATAACCTAGAATCCCTGCACAGATGTAGCCCATGGCAGTTCAGTGTCTAGTAAAATTTTAAACATATAACTGATCTCCGAGGAAGAGGATAAGGAGCTGCCTCTATCATGAACTCAGTTGACTGCTCTCTGATTATTCAGCTACTTCTATCCTGTGAATTCTTAGGTTTGGTTTCTTGGTTATATCAGAGAATTTTTTTTAATTATACTTTATTTACTTTGTATCCCCCCTCTAGTTCCCTCCCTCCTCCCCTCCCAATCCCTCCCTTCCTCCCCCTTCTCCACACACTCCCCTTCCCAAATCCACTGGTAGGGGAGGGTTTCTTTTTCTTCCTTCTGATCCTAGTCTGTTAGGTCTCATCAGGAGCTACCAATCAGCCACATCTGAGCAGGGTGTCTAGGTCCTCTTCACGCATGGTCCTCCATTGGTGTATCAGCCTCTGCAGGACTCCCTGGGTTCAGATATTTTAGTTTCATTGGTCTCCTTGTGGAACTCCTGTCCCCATCATGTCCGTGTAATCCCACCAGTTGATTGCTCTCTGATCACTTGCCGCTGATGATGCACGGCCACAGAGGAAGAGGATCCAAGCAGTCTTGAAGAGACTTAACATGATATGGGCAGAAGGCAATAGTGGACTAGGGGAAGGGGATAAGGGTAAGAGTGAAGGAAGGTGGAAATGGGAGAGTTGAGGAAGGGACCTTCAATCAGGATATATAATGAATAAATTGTGAAGAAAAAATAAAAATTAAAAAAAGAAGTAGCTGAAAAAAAAACACATAACTGAAACTCAGTGATGAGATCATCAATAGCATTCACTATATTCTTATAATGAGACTTGCTTATAATAAGACTTATGTGAAGACAAATATCCTCAATGTTGTGTTCATTAGACAGCTATAGCTATACTTAGGTCTGAGCTGCTAAGAGCTCTCGCTGCTCCTCCAGATGACCCAGGTTTGAATTACTTAAAGCAATAGGCCAGCTGAGGAAAAAAGACTTTGAAATATCACTGACCTAGGAAGGAGAACTCAATTTTTTAAAAAGTGACTTAAAACATTTATTAAGAATCTTCACCAATCCTATATCTGACAGAGGGTTGATATCCACAATATATAAAGAACTAAAGAAGTTAAAAAGCAGCAATAAATCAAGCAATCCAATTAAAAAATGGGGTACAGAGCTAAACAGAGAATTCTCTGTAGAGGAATATAGAATGGCAAAGAAACACTTAGAAATCAAAATGATCCTGAAATTTCACCTGACACCCACCACAATAATTAAAATCAAAAACTCAAATGACAACATATGCTGGAGAGGTTGTGGAGAAAGGGGAACCCTCCTCCATTGCTGGTAGAAATGTAAGCTTTTACAACCACTTTAGAAATCAGTCTGTCGCTTTCTCAGACAATTAGGAATAGCGCTTCCTCAAGATCCAGCTATACCACTCCTAGGCATATACCCAAAAGATGCTCAAGTACATAATAAGGACATTTGCTTAACCATGTTTGCAGCAGCTTTTTTTTTTGTAATAGTCAGAACCTGGAAACAACCCAGATGTCCCTCAATTGAGGAATAGATACAGAAATTGAGGTATTTTTACACAATGGAATACTACTCAACAATTAAAAATGAGGAAATCATGAAATCTGCAGGCAAATGGTGGGACATAGAAACAATCATCCTCAGTGAGGTATTCCAAAAACAGAAAGACACACATGGTATATGCTCACTTATATAGACCTAAAACATAGGATAAACATACTGAAATCTATACATGTAAAGAAGATAAACAAGAAAGAAGACCCAGGGTAAGATGATCAATCCTCACTTAGAAAGACAAATGGTATGGACATTGGAAGAAAGAGAAAACAAGTAACAGGACAGGAGCCTTCCACAGAGGGCCTCTGAAAGACTCTACCTAGCAGTTTATCAATGCAGATACTGAGACTCATAACCAAACCTTGGGCAGAGTGCAGGTATCATATGAAAGAGGAGGGAATTAATATGACCTGGAGAGGACAGGAGCTCCACAAGGACCAAACATATATGGGCACAGGGGTCTTGTATGACACTGTTTCTCCAACTAAGGACCATATATGGATATAACCTAGAACCTCTGCTCAGGTGTAGCCCATGGTAGCTCAGTATCCAAGTGGGTTTCCCTAGTAAGGAGAACAGGGACTATTTCTGACATGAACTCAGTGGCAGGCTCTTTGACCTCCCTCACCTCCAAGGGAAGAGCAGCCCTGCTAGGCCACAGAGGAGGTCTTTGCAGCCAATCCAGAAGATACCTGATAAACCAGGGTCAGATGAAAGGGGAGGAGGTCCTTCCCTATCAGTGGACTTGGAAAGGGTCAGGGATGAGAGGAGGGAGGGAGTGTGGGATTGGGAGGGAATAAGGAATCCGGATACAGCTGGAATACAAAGTTAATAAAATGTAACTAATATTAAAAAAATAAAAAATTACAAATAAATAAATAAAACATTTATTGAATATATTAAAGCATAAATATGTATGTAAGAGGGTTATGTGTAGGTGTCTGTGCCAGCTAGAAGTGGCCATCCAATCCCCTGTAGTTGGTGATTGTGAGCTGCCATGTAGGCATCAAGAACCATACAAAGATCTCCTCCTCCTCCTTCTCTTCCTCCTTTTTCTTGGAATAAACTTCATGTGCTGATTGTAGCCCCATCCCTCCTTCCCTCTCAGTTCCACCCACTTCACTCCCCCCCCCTTCTTATTCCTCAGAAATGGAGTTCCCTTTTCCATCCACCTGAGCTCATCAAATAGCACCAGCACTGAGCATGTTCTCTTCTCCTGTGGCCTGGCAAGGGAGTCACACCCATGGGAGGAGTGAGTCAAAAGCAGACAAGTGAGTTCATGTTAGATGCAGTCCCCATTTCCCTTACAAGAGGACTCACATGAAACCTAAGCAGCCCATTGGCTACCTCTTTGTAGGGGACTTAGATTCAGTTCATTCATGTTCCTTTGTTTGTGCTTCAGTATCAGCAACCCCTCTGATCTCTGAGTTATTGACTCTATTGGTCTTGTGGAGCTCCTGTCACCTCCAGGTCCTTTTCTCTTTCTTCCCACTTTTTCACAAAATTCCCTAGGAACTGCCCAATGTTGGCTGTGAGTCTCAGCATCTGTTTTGAGGTCTGCTGGGTAGAGTTTCTCAGAGGACAACACTGACAGGCTTCTCTCTGCAAGCCTTAGCAGAGTGTCATTCAGTGTCAGGGGTAGGCAGACTCCCACAGGGTGGGTCTTTGGTTAGGCCAGACATTGGTTGCTCATTCCTTCTTCCTGCTCTATCTGCTCAATCTTTATCCCTGCACATCTTGTAGTCAGGGTAAATTATGGGTCAAAGTTTGTGGTTGTATTGATGTTCCTTTCTCTCTATTAGAAGACTATGGAGACTGTCCTCTTCAGTCTCTAGGGCCTCTGCAACTAAGAGTCTCTGTTTGAGTCACCCTCTTATCCTCCTAGGATCCTACCGTGACTTAGGTTTCCAGCTTATCACAGAGATGGCCACACCCTCAGTTTCTCTTTTTTCTACATGACTTCTGATTTCAAGTTTTTGAACTACATCATAAAACTTAGAGTTGACATTCCCAGAAGCAGGAAATATAACAAAAAGAAAACTGAGACAAATTAATGCTATTTTTTATTTTGAAAAGCCTGGGGTAAGCAGACTTGAGAGTTTCATAGTCACTTACATTTGCTACATTTTGTGTTTTCTCACCTCCCCCCACAGGCTCCCCCAACCTTGGAATAGCTCGGCAATGATGGAGATCAGTTTCAGCAAATCCAGAAGCTCTGTGACAAGTCCTCCCATGGACATGGGATAAAGCTTCACTGTCGAAGTTTCCGTCTTTAGTCTGTTATTTGGCTATAAAATTGGGGCACTCACATGGAGTATGCAGCAGAGTACAAAACAGGAACAAACCCCAGGGAACTGTAGAGCAAGGGCAATTTCATTGTACAAGTCTGGAAAACAGATCCTTGCATTTGCTTAAGGTTTGTTGGGCACAGTGCCATTCCCACAGCAACAATCAGCACCTAAATTTACCAGATGTTGAAGAACTGAATTACCGAACAACAACAACAAAATGAAACAATGTATCGAACTAAGATTTCCAGTAAAAGTCATGCTGTGTTCAGTACACAAGAAGCAGAAAATGGCATTAAGAAGAGAGCTGTTTTAAGGTGGCTTTGAATGTATAAAAAAAAAAAAAAAAAGGTCTTTACATAAAAGCACACTCTGACTTAAACCAAGAACAAAAGACCAATATCATGACATTAAATATAAGCAGCATACAATCCAATATTACCAAGCATCTCGAATAGTAAAAGAAAAACTAAACAAACAAAGAAACAAACAAAATCTTTAGCTTTTGAGGGTTAAGAAAATCACTGGATCTAAACCAAAGTTTTACACATTAGATTAGAGAAAGTACCAAAAACAAAAAGCCTTAAAGATATATAGTTTGTTCTTCACAAAAAAAGAAAGATAGTAACCTTAAATTATAAAAGAAAAAAATAAACCAATTAAAAATATATGTAATTGTAACATTTCCCACTAAATTGATGAAAGACCTGTACTTAAAGATCCAAGGAACTGTGAAGTTTCAAGTTCCAAGTAGGAATCTCTTCCAACCAGAGGAGAGCTTAACTGCTTAAAATTACTGGTGAAGAAAGGGCTTGATCAAGACCCAGAGTCCACTAGGAATGTCAAGATACAATTGTCTGACATGCTGGAAAACAGAAGACAGGGGATTTAGAATTGTTAGTGATTTCCCTGAGTTAGAAAGGAACACTGACAACTTACCATGTGATTTTATTTTTCCTCACATGATGGGGTAAGAGAATAGCTGTACCAAAGCTTTAGGAATACATGGCTTGGCTGAGACCAGAGCATTTCTAACTATCTCTAGGCCTATATTTGGAAGATTCTAGCCTCCATATAATCTAATCTTCTGCCCACATGAACCATGAAAGTAGGCTTCAGCTTCCATCTTCTAATCTAGGCCTAGACTTTTTCAGCCTCTGAGTCTTACTGCCAAATAAGCTCACCCTTTCCAGCTCTCTCTTAACTCTGGCTGACTGGTTCAACTCAGTTTCTCTGAATCAAACTGCTTTCCAAGTTGAATAATTCAAGTTGGTTTCTCTCAGCTTCTGACTGGATTGCTCTGCTTGGAAAAACTGCCTCTGAACTCAAAGAACTGAACTGAACTGATATCAGTAACTGAAGGGAACTGCATGAATTTCAGTCAACTCAACAGAATTCAACTGAACTGCAGGAACCCAACTTTTTTTCTTGTTCTGTTTTCATGAGAGTTGGGCATACCTTTTTATTTTAATTACAGTTTATTCACTTTGTATCCCAGCTGTAGCTCCCTCCCTCCTCCCTTCTCAATCCTACCCCCCTCCCTCTTCTCCACTCAAGTCCCTCCCCCAGTCCATTGACAGGGGAGTTCTTCCTCCCCTTCCTTCTAATCATAGTCTATCAGGTCTCAACAGGAGTGGCTGCATTGTCTTCCTCTGTGGGCTGGCAAGGCTGCATCCCCCTCAGTGGTAGATGATCAGATCCTGCTACCTCAAGATCTAGCTATACCACTTCTATGCATATAACCAAAATATGCTCAACTATACAAAGACATTTGCTCAACCATGTTCTTAGCAGCAATGTTTGTAATAGCCAGAATCTGGAAACAACCTAGATCTCCCTCAGTGGAGGAATAAATACAGAAATTGTGGCACATTTACACAATGGAATACTACTCAGCAATTAAAAACAAAGAAATCATGAAATTTGGAGGCAAATGGTAGAGACTAGAAAACCTTCCCATTTTTTATCCTCATTTCCAAATCTCTCTTTCTTTGTGGTATCTAACTATATACCTTTCTCTCACTCTCTCTCTTTCTTTCTCTCTCTGTGTGTTTATATCTCTCTTTATATTATTTAGTACGTGAAAGTGTTTGCATGTTAGGCATGTTTTTTAGTAATCATTCATTTTTCAGTGGATATTATGATATTATTTTAAGAAGCAGAAACTAGAATTATGGTGTAATACTCCAGGGGAAAAATGGCACTCTTTATATTATCTAGTAATAAAATAATTTGTGAGTCTATGTTACTATATGTTTTAATCAACATTTTCTAGGAATTCTAGAATTAATTACCTGTCAAAAATATGATTTAGTCTAAAATTAGTAAACATTTTTTACTAAAACTCAATAGCATCCTTTTATTAATTGTAATTTTCATTAAGTATATTAAGGAAAGAATTTTTAGTGCTGCCTCTGGATTTTTGTTAAAATAATTATCACAGTAACTTATATTTAGTTTGCCAGGCGTTTATAATTATCTTTCTACCTCGGGGGTCGGGGGAGTTATTCATAGGAAGCTGAGTTCTTAAATATAATTTTAACTTTAAAAAATTCTGCCAATGTATACTGTCAGAATGTTCATACAAATATAATTATATACAACTGTGAGAATCAATTGATATTTAATGTACTAAAACTTGTGTTTTTAATTCAGCCCAACACCTGTTTTTGCTCTTGTTCTAACATCAAAGAAATAGTAAAAACATGTTTCGTCCCCCAACTCAAAGACTCGACCATAGTAGTGTTGATGAATGTTTGCTAAAACTAAGCCTCCTAAATGTAACCCTTATAATTTTATAAAAAAATATTTGCTGTCTGAAACATTTTTGTTTACAAATATTGAGTACATCCATTTTTTCCTGGACATTGTAATGCTAACATGTTTTTAGTGAGTGGTTTGGAGGAAATGATATTTTTCACAGTTTCTTTGCTGCTACCTACAACTGAACTAATTATTCAATCTGTCTCAGAATTATCCTTTGCTTAAACAATTTCAAGACTTTTATTTGAAATCAGTGTAAACTTGAGTTTAGCTTATACATATGGACAGTTACATAGAGGAAGAGTTACAGACTTGAGGTCACAGGGGTTATCACAATACCCTAAATGTTTTCTCTACACTGAAAGCATACAAGTACCTCAGAAGTGCCAAGCATATAAGATTTCAAGAATCTGTTTTTCATTGGATGAGGGGAGAGACGTAGAGAGAGAGGAGGGAGGAAGGGTAGGATTGAGAGAAGACAAGGAAGGGGACCACAACTGAGATACAAAGTGAATAAACTGTAATAAATAATAATAATCAATAAAAAAGAGAGAAATCTGTTTTCTAAATATCACTGTCCAAAAAAAGGGAGTCATGTTTCTCAGTGGAATGCTCGATTTGGTGACAGCAGTAAGGAGAAAAAACAGCATAGTGAGGGTCATCCGACAATGCTACAGAGTAGGAAAGGCCAAAGCAAGTCCAGAGGATTGTAGGGAGTCACGAATATGGTTTAGCCCATTATCAGCAGGGCAGAAAACATAGTGGCACACAGGAAGGCATGGTGCAGCAGATTCCTATACCCAGATCTGTAGTCAGAAGGAAGAGAGAGGCACTACTCCAGAGTGGGCTTCTGAAACTCCAAAGCCCACCCCCAGTGACACACTTTCTACAAAAAGGCCATACCTCCTAATTTTTTTCAAAGAGCACCAATCCCTAACATACATATAAGCATGTATATAACATATAAATGTAACTGTATGAGGGCCATCCTTATTCAAACAACCACACAAAAACATATTTGCATGAAGTAACAATTAGTTTAAAAAAGAGGTTAGATTTTTTTTTTTTTTTTTTTTTTTTTGAATAGCGCTTCCTCAAGATCCAGCCATACCACTTTTAGGCATATATCCAAAAGAGGCTCAAGTACACAAAAAGGACATTTGCTCAACCATGTTTGTAGCTGCTTTATTTGTAATAGCCAGAAGCTGGAAACGGCCCAGATGCCCCTCAACTGAAGAATGGATACAGAAACTGTGGTACATCTATACAATGGAGTATTACTCAACAATGAAAAATAAGGAAATCATGAAATTTGCAGGTAAATGGTGGGACCTGGAAAGGATCATCCTGAGTGTGTTGTCGCAGAAGCAAAAAGACACACACGGTATATACTCACTCATATAAACATACAACATAGAATAAACCCACTAAAATCTGTACATCTAAACAAGCTAAGCAAAAGAGAGGACCCTAACTAAAATGTTCAATCCCCATCCTGAAAGGCAAAGAGGATGGACATCAGAAGAAGAAGAAAACAGGAAACAACCTAGGAACCTGCCACAGAGGACCTCTGAAAGCCTCTGCCCTGCAGACTATCAAAGCAGATGCTGAGACTTATGGCCAACTGTCGAACAGAGTGAATGGAATTTTATGTAAGAAGTGGGAAATAGCAAGAGCTGGAGAGGACAGGAACTCCATAAGGAGAGCAACAGAACAAGATAATCTGAACCCAGGGAACTTCTCAGAGACTCATACTCCAACCAAGGACTATTCATGGAGATAACCTAGAACTTATAGACTAAAATCAGAAAGAAGGAGAGGAGGACGTTAGACTTTGAAGCAGAGCAGAGAAGGAAATTTGGAAGTGTTTGGATGGAAAAACTTAAGAGAAAAATTGTATAATTGAGTGATAAAAGATACTGAATAAATTTGAAGATTAATAGTTGAAGTTTAAAGAACCAAAATTTAAGCCTTTTACTGTTATTGCTGTTCATCCCTTTGAGTTGTTCATGTGATTTTCTGCAAAGAACAGTTTTACTTTTGTGGGGTTATTTCCTGAAATTTCCAACTCCCGATTTCTCAAGAAACAACAGTTTTCAATGGACTAATGTAAAGAGTTAGGTTCAGAAAATACAAAAGAAAAATGACACATTCAAAAATATTAAAATCCAAATAAAGGTTGTTCCCTTGTTAATATTGTTGTACTGACATGAATTTCTTGGTGTTTATATATGTACAAAAATTACTTAAGACATAGGAAAAAGGAGAAACAGGATGAAAGTCATGTGACAACTCTGTGCTTACTTAGCAACTTACAATCTGACAACTATGGTTTAAGTAAAAATGACAAAATTTGAAAATAAATTTTAAGAAATTACAATTATCAACCAAGAAAATTCATTTGAGGTCCCCCCCTATCAGTGGACTTGGAAAGAGGCACGGTGGGAGATGAGGGAAGGAGGGTGGGATTGGGAGGGAATGAGGGAGCGGGACACAGCTGGGATACAGAGTTAATAAAATGTAACTGATAAGAAAAAAATAAAATTAAATTAAAAAAAGAAAATTCATTTGAATACTTTAATACAGAATAGCCTGACACAAAATGAAAGAAGCTGGGGACTTAAATATTACCTGAATCATCAAGTATTTTCTTGAAACCTATCTGGTAGAAATAAAACAGATATAGCTTCTTTGGAAAACTGCCTGGCTTTAACCATCTGAGATGAGTTGTGTCAATAATCTATCACTTCCACCAGCAGGTAACATGTTTAATCAAATTTCACAAACAAGTATCAGAGTAAGCAAAAGCAACATCCTGTTAGTGTTTATACTAATAATAATCACCTCAAGCAATTGAATCCGTGTTGATAGTAGAAAAGAGAAATTGCAATTTGGCCATACAATAAATTAACAAGCCCACAATTAAGTTCACTCCAACAACATATAAATTTATTTTGGGGGCATGATGTTGTGTGAAAATTAAATGAATGAAAATGTGATATAGTTTGGATAGATCACATTGATCACAATGTTTTTAGAAGACAGACTATGTAGTTTGCAAAACTGTGAAGAAAACTTAAGAAATAGTAAGTGTAAAAGGTAAAACATACAATATTTGTAGGATGTTGCATACATACATATAGTATAGTAAAACCATAATAAAATTGAAAGACTAGTTATTAGTTAATTGGTAGACTGGGTCCTCTTGCATAGTATAATGAGATCAAACATGATGACACCAGAGACGAGCAGACAGACAGCAATTTCTTTCTTACCTTGAATGATCATTATAGAGGCATTGTTTTCTCTTATCTGACATGATATTTTATGTATATTAATATTTATATCTGTTCCATAAGAAATGCATGAATATATTTGCTTCACATACCAAAAGGGACAAAGGTAATATCGCAAATTGTATAAACTGCTGGAGCAAATGTGTAATTATCTTATGCAAGACAATTGAGTTAAACCAAATTTATCAGCATACATATTAAAAGTATCATTTGGCTCTTAATTTGAAAATTAGGTATGGAATAGTCTACATTAATGCAGATCACATTTTCCTTATATTCTGTAATGTAGAATCTTGAATTTATATGAAACTAGGAATAGTGGCTTGGCTCAACAACTAGTCTAAATATTCAAAATTACTGCCAACCTGAAAGGCTTAATATAATACACTCAGACTAAACTGATACACTAAAAAGTAAAAACCAATTATGAGGACAAAATAAAATCATAGGAGAGGCAAAAAAAGAAGTAATACAATATAACTTATTTCACTTTTTGTCTTTTCCAATGGTTTATTGTTCAGGAGAATCATAATTTAAGAAAGATTATACCCTCTCTGTGGGTAACTTCAACAATCCAAGTAAAATATTTGACTCCCACATGGAATAGGTTATATAGCTCATTTAGAGGGCTAGTCTCTCAATAGATTGCACTCTAGACAGTCTTAACTCATTCACTTGCCCATTGTGGAGCCTATATTATTGTTATTGGTTCCTCTTTTAAACTATCTGCTGCCATTCCTACTTGCTCAATTGGTCACTGATGGTAGAGGTTAAGAACACACAAACCAAGAAAAGTTATTCTCATCTTTCTTCTGATTTTGTTGTAGTAGGGTTCTTCATACAGTACATATTTAATGGAAAAGCCTCAGATTCATTGAATTTTTTACCACTCTATATTTTTTTCTTTTACAGCCATCAGTATTTGTCTGTTTTTAGCTTTTCTAGTCATAGCAGACAATGGGTAAGGACACACACCCTTACTTTTCTGCCAACTCTTTCAATACTACCTATGAGACCTAAAAGAAAAGATGCATATATCACAGACAGCCTTTTCATTTCTTTTCAATTTTCTCCTCATTCGAATGGAATTATGTTTAACAACTTTCCACCAGAACAGACGATCTCTGCAGAATGGATAATGTGACCATATAGTTAGTCCCATTTTAAATGGAAAAACACTTCTCAAAATTATGTTAATGCGCAAAGGACACTGTCATCAAAACAAAGCGACTGCCTACAGATTGGGAAAGAATCTTCACCAACCCTTTATCTGACAGAGGACTCATATCCAGTATATATAAAGAACTAAACAAGCTGAAAAGCAGCAAACCAAGTAATCCACTAAACAGAGAACTCTCTGTAGAGGAATATTGAATGGCAGAGAAGCGTATAAAGAAATGCTCAACCTCATTGGCCATTAGGGAAATGCAAATCAAAACAACCCTGAGATTTCACCTTACACCCATCAGAATGGTCAAGATCAAAAACTCAAGTGACAACACATGCTGGAGAGGTTGTGGAGAAAGGGGAACCCTTCTCCACTGCTGGTGGGAATGTAAACTTGTACAACCACTCTGGAAAGCAATCTGGCGCTTTCTCAGACAACTAGGAATAGTGCTTCCTCAAGATCCAGCCATACCACTCCTAGGCATATATCCAAAAGAGGCTCAAGTACACAATAAAGACATTTGCTCAACCATGTTTGTAGCAGTTTTTATTTGTAATAGCCAGAAGCTGGAAACGGCCCAGATGCCCTTCTACTGAAGAATGGATGCAGAAATTGTGGTACATCTATACAATGGAGTATTACTCAACAATGAAAAATAAGGAAATCATGAAATTTACAGGTTAATGGGGGGACCTGGAAAGGATCATCCTGAGTGAGTTGTCGCAGAAGCAAAAAGACACACACGGTATATACTCACTCATATAAACATACAACATAGGATAAACCCACTAAAATCTGTACATCTAAACAAACTAAGCAAAAGAGAGGACCCTAACTAAAATGCTCAATCCCCATCCTGAAAGTCAAAGAAGATGGACATCAGAAGAAGAAGAAAACAACCTAGGAACCTGCCACAGAGGACCTCTGAAAGCCTCTGCCCTGCAGACTATCAAAGCAGATGCTGAGAATGATGGCCAACTGTCGGGCAGAGTGAATGGAATTTTATGTAATAAGTGGGAAATAGCAAGAGCTGGAGAGGACAGGAACTCAACAAGGAGAGCAACAGAACCAGAAAATTTGAACACAGGGAACTTCCCAGAGACTCATACTCCAACCAAGGACTATTCATGTAGATAACCTAGAACCCCTGCACAGATGTAGCCCATGGCAGTTCAGTTTCCAAGTGGGTTACCTAGTAATGGGAAGAGGGACTGCCTCTGACATAATCTGATTGGCCTGCTCATTGATCACCTCCCCCTGAGGTGGGGAGCAGCCTTACCAGGCCACAGATGATGACAATGCAGCCACTTCTGATGAGAACTGATAGTCTAAGATCAGAAAGAAGGAGAGGAAGACCTCCCCTATCAGTGGACTTGGAGAGGCGCATGCATGCGGAAAGGGGAGGAAGGGTGTGATCTGGAGGGGAGGAGGGAGGGGCTTATGGAAGGTACAAAATGAATAAAGGGTAATTAGTAATAAAAAATATGTTAATGCAAGAATAGTGTATATTTTGGTTGCATTTTATAGAATAACTTTTAGGCACGCAGATCTATAAATGGTTACTGAATTACAGCTGCATATGTTAATTAATATTTCTTTATTCTTTTTTTGTTGACCTTTCCTCAGACCATTCAATTCTCACTTCAGAACTAAGAGTCAATTTTTTTTAATGAAACATATCTCCTAGCCACTTAACTACATTTATAAAACAGAATTCTCATTAAAAGACAATGAGGTATTAGTAATGTAAGCAACGGCTCACAGATATATGGCAGTGTTGAGGAAGGACAGAAAATTCATACCCAAGAGGGATTTCCAATTATAAATCTCTAAAATTTCAATGTTCTCTACTACATAAATTATAAGTGGCTAAATTTTAAATATCACCTTGAAATATTTTTCCTATCTTGGATACTAATTGCTAAATAATAGTACTTGTATATATAGTTCTTATTTTTAAAAATTGTAATAAAAGGTGAATGAATAATATGACCTTCCTACTAATTGAGAGTCTAGTATATAGCACATATTTTTGATTTTTAGTTTTTCATTACTACAAATTAAATTTTGAATTGATCACCAAGACTTTGTATTAAAATTTATATACGGAATTTTCTTTTTTTATTTTATTATTTTTTTTAATTTTATTTTTCTTTTCAGGTACAATTTGTTAACTCTGTGTCCCAGCTGTATCCCGCTCCCTCATTCCCTTCCCCTCCCCAACTCCCTTCCTGGTCTCCTCCCTGCCCCTTTCCAAGTCCACTGATAGGGGAGGACCTCCTCCCCTCCCCTTTCATTTGACCCTGTTTTATCAGATATCTTCAAGGCTGGCTGCAAGGTCCTCCTCTGTGGCCTAAAAGGACTGCTCCTCCCCTGGGGGTGGGGGGGAGAGGTCAAAGAGCCTGCCCTTGAGATCCTCGTAGAAATAGTCCTTGTTCCCCTTACTTTGGAAAACTACTTGGTTACTGAGCTACCACAGGCCACATCAGAGCAGAAGTTCTAGGTTATATCCATAGATGGTCCTTGGTTGAGTGTCAGTCTCAGAAAAGACCCTGTGCCTGGATATATTTGGTCCTTGTAGAGCTCCTATCCTTTCCATATCATACTAACTCCTCTTCTTTCATGTGATTCCCTGCACTCTGCTGAGGGTTTGGTTATGAGTCTTAGTATCTGCTTTGAAACACTGCTAGGTAGAGTCTTTCAGATGCCTTTTGCGGTAGAGTCCTGTCATACTTCAATGCACATCCTGTTTGTCTTTCTAAATGAGGATTGATCATCTTCACCCATGTCTACTTTCTTGATTATCTTCTTTAGGTGTGTAGATTTCATTATGTTTATCATATCTTGTAGGTCTATATAAGCAAGTATATACCAAGTTTGTCTTTCTCCTTCTGGGATATTTCACTCAGAATGATCTTTTCTAGATCCCACCATTTGACTGCAAATTTCATGATTTCCTCTTTTTTGATTGCTGAGTAGTATTCCATTGTGTAAAAATACCACAATTTCTGTATCCATTCCTCTGTTGATGGACATCTGGGTTGTTTCCAAATTCTGGCTATTACAAATAAAGCTGCTACGAACATGGTTGAACAAATGTCCTTGTTGTGTACTTGAGCAAATTTTGGGTATATATCTAGCAGTGGTATAGCTGGATCTTGAGGTAGCAGTACTTATAATTGTCTGAGAAAGTGCCAGATTTACTTCCAAAGTGGTTGAACCAGTTTAAGTTCCCACCAGCAATGGAGGAGGGTTCCCATTTCACCACAACCTCTCCAGCATGTGCTGTCACTTGAGTTTTTATCTCGGCCATTCTGATGGGTGTAAGGTGAAATCTCAGGGTTGTTATGATTTGCAGTTCCGAATAGCTAATGAGGTTGAGCATTTCTTTAAGTGTTTCTCTGCCATTTGATGTTCCTCTTTCAAGAATTCTCTGTTTAGCTCCCTTCCCCATTTTTTAATGGGATTACTTGGTTTGCTGCTTTTCAGCTTGTTTAGTTCTTTATATATACTGGATATTAGCCCTCTGTCAGATAAAGGGTTGGTGAAGACTCTTTCCCAATCTGTAGGCAGCCATTTTGTTTTGATGACTGTGTCTTTTCCTTTACAGAAGCTTTTCAGTTTCATGAGGTCCCATTTATTGATTGTTGCTCTTAGAGCCTGTGCTGTTGGTGTTCTGTTCAGGAAGTTGTCTCCTGTGCCAATGAGTTCTAGGCTGTCCCCCACTTTTTTTTCCAACTGATTTAAAGTATCTGGTTTTATGTTGAGGTCCTTGATCCACTTGGACTTTAGTTTTGTGCAGGGTGATATGTATGGATCTATTTTCATTTTTCTGCATGTAGACATCCAGTTGGAACAGCACCATTTGTTGAATGTACTGTCTTTTTTCCATTGAATAGATTTGGCTTCTTTGTCAAATATTGAGTATTCATAGGTGTGTGGGTTTATTTCTGGGTCTTCTATGCGATTCCATTGATCCTCCTTTCTGTTTCTATGCCAATACCATGCAGTTTTTATTACTGTTGCCCTGTAGTACAGCTTGAGATCGGGAATGGAGATACCTCCAGATGATCTGTTGTTGTACAGGATCGTTTTGGAGATTCTGGGTGTTTTGTTTCTCCATATGAAGCTGAGAATCTTTTTTTCAAGGTCTGTAAAGAATT
>NW_026596091.1:21120416-21139296 GCF_907164565.1 Psammomys obesus | reverse complement strand
GTCTGTAAAGAATTCAGTTGGTATTTTGATGGGAATTGCATTGAATCCGTAGATTGCTTTTGGCAGGATGGCCATTTTCACAATGTTAATCCTACCAATCCATGAGCACGGGAGATCTTTCCATCTTCTGAGATCTTCTTCGATTTCTTTCTTCAAAGACTTGAAGTTTTTCTCAAACAGGTCTTTCACTTGATTGGTTAGAGTCACACCAAGGTACTTCATGTTATTAGTGGCTATTGTGAAGGGTGTTGTTTCCCTAATTTCTTTCTCAGCCTTTTTGTCTTTGGTATAAAGGAGGGCTTCTGATTTTTTTTGCATTGATTTTGTATCCTGCCACTTTGCTGAAGGTGTTTATCAGTTGAAGGAGCTATCTGGTTTAATTTTTGGGGTCGCTCATGTACACTATCATATCATCTGCAAATAGTGACACTTTGACCTCTTCCTTTCGATTTGTATCCCCTTGATCTCCTTTAGTTGTCTTATTGTTCTGGCTAGGATTTCAAGTACTATGGTGAAGAGCTATGGAGAGAGTGGGCAGCCTTGTCTTGTCCCTGATTTCAGTGGGATTGATTTAAGTTTCTCTCCATTGAGTTTGATGTTGGCTATAGGCTTGCTGTATATCGCCTTTACTATCTTTAGGTATGTGCCTTGTATCCCTGATCTCTCCAAGACTTTAACCATGAATGGGTGTTGGACTTTGTCAAATGCTTTTTCAGCATCTAAGGAGATGATCATGTGGTTTTTCTCCTTCATTTTTTTTTATGTGGTGGATTATATTGATGGATTTCCATATGTTGAACCACCCTTGCATTCCTGGGATGAAGCCTACTTGGTCATGGTGGATGATATCTTTGATTTTTTCTTGGATTGGGTTGCAAGTATTTTATTGAGTATTTTTGCATCAATGTTCATAAGAGAGATAGGTGTGAAGTTCTCTTTTTTTGTTGGATCTTTGTGTGGTTTAGGTATGATGGTGACTGTGGCTTCATAGAATGAGTTTGGTAGTGTTCCTTCTATTTTTATTTTGTGGAATAGTTTGAGGAGAATTGGTGTTAGCACTTCTTTGAAGGTCTTGTAGCATTCTGCACTGAAGCCATCTGGTCCAGGGCTTTTTTTGGAGGGGAGACTGTGAATGACTGCTTCAATTTCCTTGGGAGATATAGGGCTATTCAGTCTTTCTACCTGATCTTGGCTTAATTTTGGTAGATGGAATCTGTCAAGAAAATTATCCATTTCAGTTAGATTTTCAAATTTTGTGCCATATAGAATTTTGTAGTATGACCTAATAATTGTTTGGATTTCCTCTGTATCTGTAGTTATTTCCCCACTTTCATTTCTGATTTTGCTGATTCGGATAGTTTCTCTCTGCTTTTTAGTTAGTTTGGCTAAGGGTTTGTCTATCTTGTTGATTTTCTCAAAGAACCAGCTTTTTGTTTCATTGATTCTTTTGATAATTTTATTTGTTTCTTATTGATTGATTTCAGCCCTGAGTTTGAGTATTTCCAGCTGTCTGCTCCTCTTGGGTGTATCTGCTTCTTTATTTTCTAGGGTTTTCAGTTGGGCCGTTAAGTTGTTTGTATGTGATGTTACGGATTTCTTCTTGCAGGCACTTAGTGCTATATATTTTCCTCTGAGCACTGCTTTCAATGTGTCCCATAAATTTGGGTATGTTGTGCCTTCATTTTCATTGAATTCTAGGAAGTCTTTAATTTCTTTCTTTTTTTCTTCCTTAACCCAGCTGTCATTGAGTAACAGGTTGTTCAGTTTCCATGTGCGTGTCGGCTTTTTGTTGTTGTTGATGTCCAGCTTTAGTCCATGGTGGTCAGATAGTATAAAAGGGATTATTTCAATCCTTTTGTATCTGTTGAGGCTTGCTTTGTGACCAACTATATGGTCTATTTTGGAGAAGGTTCCATGTGGTGCTGAAAAGAAGGTGTACTCTTTTGAGTTTGGGTGAAAAGATCTGTAGATGTCTATTAGGTCCATTTGATTTAGGGATTCTCTGAGTGCTCTTATTTCCCTATTTGGTGTCTGTCTAGTTGATTTTTCCCTTGATGAGAGTGGGGTGTTGAAGTTTCCCACTATTAAGGTATTAGAATCAATGTATGATTTAATCTTTAATAATTTTTCAATTACGAATATAGGTGCTCTTGTATTTGGGGCATAGATATTCAAGATTGTGATTTCCTCTTGGTGGATTTTTCCTTTGATGAGAATATATTGGCCCTCCTTATCTTTTTTGATTAACTTTGGATGAAAGTCCATTTTATTAGATATTAGGATGGCTACTCCAGCTTGTTTTCTGGAACCATTTGCTTGAAAAACTTTTTCCAGCCCTTTACTCTGAGGTGGTGTTTATCTTTGTTGCATAGGTGTGTTTCTTGGATGCAACAGAATGTTGTATCCTATTCCCGCAACCATTCTGTTAGCCTGTGTCTCTTTATTGATGAGTTGAGTCCATTGATATTGATAGATAGTAGTGACCAATGCATGTTAGTTCCTTTTGTAATGGAGTCGGTGATCTTACCCTGTTTCATTGCTTGTTTTCTTTTCATTTTTGTTGAGATATTATCTGTACGCCCTGTTTTCTTGGGTGAAGTTGTTTTCATTGGATCAGAGTTTTCCTTCTAGTATCTTCTGTAGGGTTGGTGTGCTGTGTAGATATTGCGTAAATTTAGTTTTGTCATGGAATATTTTGTTTTCTCCATCTATGTTGATTGAAAGCTTTGCAGGGTATAGTAGTCTGGGTTGACATTTGTGATCTCTTAGAGTCTCCATGATACTTGCCCAGGCCCTTCTGGCTTTCATAGTTTCTGATGAGAAGTCCGGTGTGATTCTGATAGGTCTACCTTCATATGTTACTTGGCCTTTTTCCCTGGTTGCTTTTAATATCTTTTCTTTGTTCTGTAGAGTTAGTGTTTTGACTATGATGTGATGTGATGTGTTTCTTCTCTGGTCTAGTCTATTTGGTGTTCTGTAGGCCTCTTGTATATTTATGGACATCTCTTTCTTTAAGTTGGGAAAATTTTCTTCTATGATTTTCTTGAAAATATTTTCTGGACCTTGGAGCCTGGAGTCTTCTTTTTCATCAATTCCTATTATTCTTAGATTTTGTCTTTTCATAGCATCCTTGATTTCTTGGATATTTTGTGATTGGAACTTTTCTGATTTTACTTTTTCTTTGAGAGAAGTATCAATTTCTGCAAGTGTGTCTTCAGCTCCATGGATTCTCTCTTCCATCTCTTGTATTCTGTTTTTGATGCTTACTTTTGTGGTTCCTGATCTTTTCTCCAAGTTCTCCAGCTCAAGGTTTTTCTCATTTTGTGTTTTCTTTATTGACTCTAATTCTGTTTTCATGCCTTGCACCATTTCTTTCATTTGTTTGAATTTGGATTCCTGTCTCTCTACGATGGACTCTATTTCTTTGTTCATTTCCTTTTTGTATGCCACTAATTTTTTCTCTACTTGTGCCTCTATTTGTTTGGCTATATTTGCCTGTGTTTCTTTAAGGGTTTTGTCTATTTCCTCTTTCTTTACCTCCAATTGACTGGCCAACTCTTTGAAAGATTTGTTCATTTCCTCCTTATGAGCCTCAAATAATTGAGCAAGCATGGCTTTAAGGTCATTTTCCTGTGCTTCTGATGAATTGGAGTAGCCATCAATTTTGGGGTTTGCTGGTGAAGTCATGATGTCCTGATTTATGTTGGAAGTGTTCTTTCGCCTACCCCTGGCCATTGGCTTATCTGAGACCTTCCCTGTTTGTTTTTGGATTGTGCCGATCAGACTGGTACTGTCTCTCTCTCGAGTCTGGAGAATTCTTCAGGAAGTTGAGAGAGGTCCCGTGTCATTAGCATGTGCTGAGGACTAGCTGTACCTGTGGGAGGAAAGTACGCAGGCGCAAACAGAGGCAAATGCAAGCGTGCGTGCATGCGTGTGTATGTGTGTGTGTGTGTGTGTGTGTAAGTGGGCGTGGGCGTGTGTCTCGAGGGACAGAGTGATGGCTAATGTTGAACCCTTGAGTGTGTGGGAGGGGCTCTGCAATGTATATGTCACAGGTGCTAGTGATGATCGCAGAGCAATTTCTGGCATTAACTGCCTTAACTCTCAATTAGACCCACAGAGCAGGAACTTCAATGTTCCAAGTGCCCCTCTGTTTCCCAAAGTGGGTATATGGGTGGGAAGGGGTTCGATGCCTGGCTTCTGTTTTAGAAGGACCCAGGATCAGGGGAGCTGCAGATTCTCAAGGGTGTACTCACTTACAGGCAGGTCACTTGGCAGAGATCAGGGTATCTGGGCTCTCTGCTCTCTGGTTTGGCCCTGCTTCTTTGATGTGCTCCGCCAGTTCCGTGCTGCTGTCACTGCCAGGTTATGAGGTCTTGCTACAGCTGGAGATTTCAAGGTGGTCACGTCAGTAGGAATCGGGGTTAGCAGGCTTTCTGTTCTCTGGTTTGGCCCTGGTTAGTCTTAAACTGGAGGGCTGATGTGCCCCGCCAGCTCAGTGCTGCTCCACCGCCAGGTTAGAAAGTCCCATTGTAACTGGAGACTGGTTTGCTAGTCCAGATGCTTTCTGGGAAGTCCTGGGGTCTCTTCACTGTGCTCTCCAAGCTTCGGAGGCCCAGCGCCTGGTGTGTCTAGCTTGTATGGCGTTTCTGTCTGGTTTTGGTGAGTATATAGCGTATTCTCTGTCACTGTGGGATTGGGCGGGCCGTACCTTCAGTGATGGTGCTCCTGTGGAGCTAGTATGGCGTCTAGCAGACTCAAGCCTTGGGAGGATGGTGCAGCCGCCACGTGAATCTGGGGCTCCAAGATGCAGTACTGCTGGCCTTTGCCGATAAAGGGCTTGGGGCTCCGCCTCAGTGGCTGCAGGCCCCAGGCAGTTAGGTCTGTACTTAGAAAGGTGAGTCCGCTGTGCAGAGGATGAGGGAGGTCTGGGGGAGGGGAGTGCCGAGAGATCAAAGAATTGTTTCTCACCTTCCCCAAACAAGTCCCTGGGTGACCCTAGACCAAGGTTTTCACCTCCTGCGATGTTCCCTGTTGTTTAGAAAGTCTCTCTGTTGTTTCCCTGGCTTCAGAAGTTCTTCCACTCATCAACTCAGAACTTTATCTCTTCCCCAGCTCGGAAACTGTGTGTGCTAGTCGCCATCTTGGCTCTGCCCCCCGTGTGGATGGATTTCATTGGCATCCATGCTTATAGTGATTTTTCATTCTAATTCTACCATTAAAAGGATAAAATATCCAAATCCTTGGCTTTCCCATTCTTTTTTTTTTTAATTTTTTTTCTTTTTTTTTTATTTTATTTTTCTTTTTAGTTACATTTTGTTAATTCTGTGTCCCAGCTGTATCCCGCTCCCTCATTCCCTCCCCAACCCCACACTCCCTCCCTGGTCTCCTCCCTGCCCCTTTCCAAGTCCCATTCTATACTTTGCGTGGTGATCAAATGCCAGTAGAATAAATTGAAACATAGTTTCTCATAAAACAAACCTTGTAGTAAGAACAACAATTATGATGAACCTTTTTTATCAACCCAATTATGAACCCTTTGTTTTTGATATTTTAATCATCATCTCTGTGTTTCTGTGGCTAATAAAATTTATATTTTTAACCTATTCTATTTTGTGATAAATTTTAAAAGAATAACTACAGAACGATACCATGCTTAATTCTAAAAAAATAATAAAAGCAATACTTATTCCTAAATTTTCATGTCAATTTTATTTAATACCAAATCAAGGAAAATAGCCCAATTTATGTTTAAAATATATGGCATTGAAAATATCTGTCTTTTTCCCTTAATCTTTTCCACTCTATTGTCTTGATAGTGTTAAAATTATTTATTTAGAATCTTTTCAGTTTCATGAGGTACCATTTATTGGTTGTTGCTCTTAGAGCCTGCGCTGTTGGTGTTCTGTTCAGGAAGTTGTCTCATGTGCCAATGAGTTCAAGGCTCTTCACCACTTTTTCTTCTAACAGATTTAATGGTCTGGTTTTATGTTGAGGTCTTTGATCCACTTGTACTTTAGTTTTGTTCAGGGTGATTAGTATGGATCTAACTGCATTTTTCTATATGTAGACATCCATTTATACCAGCAACATTTCTTGAAGATGCTGTCTTTTTTCCATTGTATGGTTTTGGCATCTTTGTCAAAGATCAGGTGTCCATAAGTGTGTGGGTTTATTTCTGGGTCTTCTATTCAGTTCCATTAATCCACAATTCTGTTTCTATGACAGTACCATGCAGTTTTTATAACTGTTGCTCTATAGTACTGCTTAAGATCAGGAATGGAGATACCTCCAGAAGATCTTTTATTGCAGAGGATTGTTTTAACAATTCTGGGTTTCTTGTTATTCTATATGAAGTTGAGACCTTTTCTTTCTAGGTCTGTAAAGAATTGTGTTGGTAGTTTGATGGGAATTGCATTGAATCTATAGATTGCTTTTGATAAGATGGTCATTTTTACTATGTTAATTCTGCCAAGCCATGGGCATGGGGGATCTTTTCATCTTCTCATATCTTCTTCTAATTCTTTCTTCAGAGACTTGAAATTTTTTTTTATACAAGACTTTAACTTGCTTGGTTAAGGTTACACCAAGGTACTTTATGTCATTTGTGACTATTGTGAAGGGTGTTGTTTTCCTAATTTATTTCTCAGACCTTTTGTCTTTTGTATACAGGAGGGCTACTGATTTTTTTTTTTATTTAATTTTGTATCTGGCCATTTTGCTGAAAGTGTTTATCAGCTGTATGAGTTCCCGGGTAGAATCTTTGGGGTCACTCATGTATGCTATCATATCATCTGCAAATAGTGATACTTTGAATTCTTCCTTTCTGATTGTATCCCTTGATCTCCTTCCATTGTCTTATTGATCTAGCAAGGACTTCCGGGACTATGTTGAAGAGATATGGAAAGAGTGGGCATCCTTGCCTTGTCCCTGATATCAGTCAGATTGCTTTGATGCTGAGACTTATGGCCAACCATTGGGCAGAATGCAGGAAATCTTATGAAAGAAGCGGGAAATAGTAAGATATGGAGAGGACAGAAGCTCCACAAGGAGAGCAACAGAACCAAAAAATCTGCACACAGGGGTCTTTCTTGAGACTAATACTCCAACCAAGGACCATGCATGGAGATAACCTAAGACCCCTGCACAGATCTAGCCCATGGCAATTCAGTCTCCAAAGGGATTCTATAGTAATGGGAACAGGGACTGCCTTTGACATTAACTGATTGGCCTGTTCTTTGATCACCTCCCCCTGAGGGGGGAGCAGCCTTACCAGGCCACAGAAGAAGACAATGCAGCCACTCCTGATGACACCTAATAGACTAGGATCAGAAGGAAGGAAAAGAAGACCTCCCCTGTTAGTGGACTTGGGAAGGGGCATGCTTAGAGAATGGTGAGGAAAGGAAGGGTTGGAAGGGGGGAGGGAGGGTGCTACAGGGGATACAAAATGAATAAAGTGTAATTAATAAAAAAATTTTTTAAATTATTTATTCATAGGACAGATCACATTCATGAGCTTTTTTTTCATTTTTAATCAGATGACTTTTGACTTTTCTCTCAGGTAGAAATTTTCTTGGGGTAGTGTATAACCAGATGTTAGCTCAATAGTATAAAGACAATATTTTTTTTCTTTTTATAGGAGAAAAAAATTAATTTTAATTGTTATTTATTTACTAATTACAATTTATTCACTTGGTATCCCCCTATAAGCCCTTCCCTTCTCCCCTCCCAGTCCCACCCTTCCTTCTCCTTCTCATGCATTCCCCTTCCCAAGTCCACAATAGGAAAAGTCCTCTTCTCTTTCCTTCTGATCTTAGTCTATCAGATCACATCAGGAGTGGCTGCATTGTTATCTTCTGTGGCCTGGTAAGGCTGCTCCCCCCCTCAGGGGAGGTGATCAAAGAGCAGGCCAATCAGATTATGTCAGAGGCAGTCCCTCTTCCCATTACTATGTAACCCACTTGGACACTAAACTGCCATAGACTACATCTGTGCAGGGGTTCTAGGTTATCCGCATGCCTGGTCCTTGGTTGGAGTATGAGTCTCTGGGAAGACCTCTGTGTTCAAATTTTCTGGTTCTGTTGCTCTCCATGTGGAGTTCCTGTCCTCTTTAGATCTTACTATTTCCCCCTTCTTTCATAAGAACCCATGAATTCTGCCCAACAGTTGGCCGTAAGTCTCAGCATCTGCTTTGATAGTCTGCAGGGCAGAGCCTTTCAGAGGCCCTCTGTGGCAGGTTCCTAGCTTGTTTCCTGTTTTCTTCTTCTTTTGATGTATATCCTCTTTGCCTTTCAGGATGGGGATTGAGGGTTTTGGTCAGGGTCCATTCTCTTTATTAGCTTTTTCAGATGTACAGATTTTAGTAGGTTTATCCTATGTTATATAGCTATATGAGTGAATATATACCATGTGTGTCTTTCTGTTTCTGGGACAGCTCACTCAATATGATCCTTTCCAGGTCCCACTATTTACCTGCAAATTTCATGATTTCCTTATTTTTCATTGCAGAGTAGTACTCCATTGTGTAAATGTAGCACAATTTCTGCATCCATTCTTCAGTTAAGGGGCATCTGGGCTGTTTCCAACTTCTGGCTATTACAAATAAAGCTGCTACAAACATCGTTGAGCAAATGTCCTTATTGTGTACTTGAGCCTCTTTTGGATATATGCCTAGGAGTGGTATGGCTGGATCTTGTGAAAGCACATTTCCTAGTTGTCCGAGAAAGCACCAGATTTATTTGCAGAGTGGTTGTATAAGTTTACATTCACACCAGCAGTGGAGGAGGGTTCCCCTTTCTCCACAACCTCTCCAGTATGTGTTGTCACTCAAGTTTTTCATCTTGGCCATTCTGATGGGTGTAAGGTGATATCTCCGTGTCGTTTTGATTTGCATTTCCCTGATGCCTAATGACATTGAGCATTTCTTTAAGTGTTTCTCTGCCATTCGATATCCCTATACAGAAAGTTCTCTGTTTAGCCCTTTTCCCCATTTTTAAATTGGATTACTTGGTTTGCTGCTTTTCAGCTTCTTTAGTTCTTTATATATACTGGATATAAGCCCTCTTTCAGAAAAAGGGTTGGTGAAAATTCTTTCCCAAAGTAGGCAGTCGTTTTGTTTTGATGACGGTGTTCTTTGCTTTACAGAAACTTTTCAGTTTCATGAGGTCCCATTTATTGATTGTTGCTCTTAGAGCCTGTGCTATTGGTGTTGGTGTACAGGAAGTTGTTTCCTGTACCAATGAATTCTAGGGTATTCCCCCATTCTTCTTCTAACCAACTTAATGTGTCTGGTTGTATGTTAAGGTCTTTAAACCACTTGGACTTTAATTTTGAGCAGGGTGATAAGTATGAATCTAATTGCATTTTTCTACATGTCGGCATCCAGTTAGACCAGCACTATTTTTTGAAGATGCTGTCTTTTTTTACATTGTATGGTTTTGGCATCTTTGTCAAAGATCAGGTGTCCATAAGTGTGTGGGTTTATTTTTGGGTTTTCTGTTTGGTTCCATTGATCCACCATTCTGTTTCTATACCAGTACCATGCAGTTTTTATAACTGTTGCTCTATAGTACTGCTTAAGATCAGGGATGGAGATACCTCCAGAAGATCTTTTATTGCAGAGGATTGTTTTAGCAATTCTGGGTTCCTTGCTATTCTATATGAAGTTGAGACGATATGATAGTATACATCAGCGACCCCAAAGATTCAACCAGAGAACTTCTTCAGCTGATAAACACCTTCAGCAAAGTGGCAGGATACAAAATCAACTCAAAAAAATCAGAAGCCTTCTTGTATACCAAAGACAAAAAGGCTGAGAAAGAAATTAGGGAAACAACACAATTCACAATAGCCACTAATAACATAAAGTACCTTGGTGTGACTCTAACCAATCAAGTGAAAGACCTGTTTGAGAAAAACTTCAAGTCTTTGAAAAAAGAAATCGAAGAAGATCTCAGAAGATGGAAAGATCTCCCGTGCTCATGGATTGGTAGGATTAACATTGTGAAAATGGCCATCCTGCCAAAAGCAATCTACAGATTCAATGCAATTCCCATCAAAATACCAACTGAATTCTTTACAGACCTTGAAAAAAAGATTCTCAGCTTCATATGGAGAAACAAAACACCCAGAATCTCCAAAACGATCCTGTACAACAACAGATCATCTGGAGGTATCTCCATTCCCGATCGCAAGCTGTACTACAGGGCAACAGTAATAAAAACTGCATGGTATTGGCATAGAAACAGAAAGGAGGATCAATGGAATCGCATAGAAGACCCAGAAATAAACCCACACACCTATGAATACTCAATATTTGACAAAGAAGCCAAATCCATTCAATGGAAAAAAGACAGCATCTTCAACAAATGGTGCTGGACCAACTGGATGTGCACATGCAGAAAAATGAAAATAGATCTATATTCATCACCCTGCACAAAACTAAAGTCCAAGTGGATCAAGGACCTCAACATAAAACCAGATACTCTAAATCAGTTGGAAAACAAAGTGGGAAACAGCCTAGAACTCATTGGCACAGGAGACAACTTCCTGAACAGAACACCAACAGCACAGACTCTAAGAGCAACAATCAATAAATGGGACCTCATGAAACTGAAAAGCTTCTGTAAAGCAAAAGACACTGTCATCAAAACAAATAGACGACAGCCTACAGATTGGGAAAGAATCTTCACCAACCCTTTATCTGACAGAGGGCTAATATCCAGTATATATAAAGAACTAAAGAAGCAGAAAAGCAACAAACCAAGTAATCCAATTAAAAATGGGGAACAGAGCTAAACAGAGAATTCTCGAAAGAGGAACATCGAATGGCAGAGAAACACTTAAAGAAATGCTCAACCTCATTAGCCATTAGGGAAATGCAAATCAAAACGACCCTGAGATTTCACCCTACACCCATCAGAATCGCCAAGATGAAAAACTCAAGTGATAGCACATGCTGGAGAGGTTGTGGAGAAAAGGGAACCCTCCTCCATTGCTGGTGGGAATGTAAACTGGTTCAACCACTTTGGAAGTCAATCTGGCACTTTCTCAGACAACTAGGAGTAGTGGTACCTCAAGACCCAGCTATTCCACTCCTAGGTATATACCCAAAATTTGCTCAAGTACACAACAAGGACATTTGTTCAATCATGTTCGTAGCAGCTTTATTTGTAATAGCCAGAACCTGGAAACAACCCAGATGTCCATCAACGGAGGAATGGATACAGAAATTGTGGTATTTTTACACAATGGAATACTACTCAGCAATCAAAAAGGAGGAAATCATGAAATTTGCAGGCAAGTGGTGGGATCTAGAAAAGATCATTCTGAGTGAAGTATCCCAGAAGGAGAAAGACAAACTTGTTATATACTCGCTTATATAGACCTACAAGATATGATAAACATAATGAAATCGACACACCTAAAGAAGATAATCAAGAAAGTGGACACAATCGAAGGTGATTAATCCTCATTTAGAAAGACAAATGGGATGTGCATTGAACTTATGACAGGAGTCTATCACAAAAGGCATCTGAAAGACTCTACCTAGCAGTGTTTCAAAGCAGACACTAAGACTCATAACCAAACCCTCGGCAGAGTGCAGGGAATCATATGAAAGAAGGGAAGTTAGTATGATATGGAAAGGATAGGAGCTCTACAAGGACCAAATATATCTGGGCACAGGGTCATTTCTGAGACTGACACTCAACCAAGGACCATCTATGGATATAACCTAGAACTTCTGCTCAGATGTGGCCCGTGGTAGCTCAGTAACCAAGTAGTTTTCCAAAGTAAGTGGAACACGGACTATTTCTAACAGGATCTCAAGGGCAGGCTGTTTGACCCCCCCCCCAGGGGAGGAGCAGTCTGTTAGGCCACAGAGGAGGACTTTGCAGCCAGCCCTGAAGATACCTGATAAAACAGGGTCACATGAAAGGGGAGGAGGTCCTCCCCTATCAGTGGACTTGGAAAGCGGCAGGGAGGAGACCAGGGAGGGAGTGTGGGGTTGGGGAGGGAATGAGGGAGCGGGATACAGCTGGGACACAGAGTTAACAAAATGTAACTAAAAAGAAAAATTAAATAAAATAAAAAAAATGAAAAAAAGAAAAAAAAAGAAATAGAAAATGCTAAACAAACAAACAAACAAAAAAAAAAAAAAGAAAGAAAATATTTTCTGGACCTTGGAGCCTGGAGTCTTCTTTTTCATCAATTCCTATTATTCTTAGATTTTGTTTTTTCATAGTGTCCTTGATTTCTTGGATATTTTGTGATTGGAACTTTTCTGATTTTACTTTTTCTTTGAGAGAAATATCAATTTCTGCAAGTGTGTCTTCAGCTCCAGAGATCCTCTCTTCCATCTCTTGTATTCTGTTTTTGATGCTTACTTTTGTGGTTCCTGATCTTTTCTCCAAGTTCTCCAGCTCAAGGTTTTTCTCATTTTGTGTTTTCTTTATTGATTCTAATTCTGTTTTCATGCCTTGCACCATTTCTTTCATTTGTTTGAATATGGATTCCTGTCTCTCTCCGATGGTCTCTAGTTCCTTGTTCATTTCCTTTTTATATGCCACTAATTTTATCTCTACTTGTGCCTCTATTTGTTTGGCTATGTTTGCCTGTGTTTCTTTAAGGATTTTGTCTATTTCTTCTTTCTTTATCTCCAAATGACTGGCCAACTCTTTGAAAGATTTGTTCATTTCTTCCTTATGAGTCTCAAATAATTGGGTAAGCATGGCTTTAAGATCATTTTCCTGTGCTTCTGATGAATTGGAATAGCCATCAATTTTGGGGTTTGCTGGTGAAGTCATGATGTCCTGATTTATGTTGGAAGTGTTCTTTCGCCTACCCCTGGCCATTGGCTTATCTGAAACCTTCCCTGTTTGTTTTTGGATTCTGCAGATCAGACTGGTACGGTCTCTCTCTGGCGTCTGGAGAGTTCTTCAGCAAGCTGAGAGAGGTCCCGTGTCCTTAGCGTGTGCTGAGGACTAGCTGTACCTGTGGGAGAAAAGTACGCAGGCGCAAACGGGGCAAATGCAAGTGTGTGTGTGTGTGTGTGTGTGTGTGTGTGTGTGTGTGTGTGTGTGGAAGTGTGCGTGGACGTGCATCTCAAGGGACAGAGTGATGGCTAATGTTGAACCCTTGAGTGTGTTGGAGAGGCTCTGCACTGTATATGTCGCAGGCGCTAGTGATGATCACAGCGCAATTTCTGGCATTAACTGCCTTAACTCCAATTAGACCCACAGAGCAGGAACTTCAATGTCCCAAGTGCCCCTCTGTTTCCCAAAGTGGGTATATGGGTGGGAGGGGGTTCGAAGCCTGGCTTCTGTTTAGAAGGACCCAGGATCTGGGGATTTGCATATTCTCAAGGGTGCACTCACTTACAGGCAGGTCATTTGGCAGAGATCAGGGTATCCGGGCTCTCTGCTGTCTGGTTTGGCTCTGATTCTTTCATGTGCTCAGCCAGCTCCGTGCTGCTGTCACTGCCAGGTTATGAGGTCTTGCTGCAGCTGGAGATTTCAAGGTGGTCACGTCAGTAGGAATCGGGGTAATCAGGCTTTCTGTTTTCTGGTTTGGCTCTGGTTAGTCTTAAACTGGAGGGCTGATGTGCCCTGCCAGCTCTGAGCTGCTCCGCCGCCAGGTTAGAAAGTCCTGCTGTAACTGGAAACTGGGTTGCTAGTCCAGATGCCTTTTGGGAAGTCCTGGGGTCTCTTCACTGTGCTCTCCCAGCGCCTGGTGTGCCTAGCTAGTGTGGCGTTTCTGCCTGGTTTTGGTGAGTATATAGCATATTCTCTGTCACTGTGGGATTGGGCGGGCCATAGTGTCAGTGATCATGATCCTGCAGAGCTAGTATGGCATCTAGCAGACTCGGGCCCTGGGAGGATGGTGCAGTCACTGCGTGGATCTGGGACTCCGAGAAGGGTACTGCTGGCACCTGCCGCTAAAGGGCTTGGAGCTCCACCTCAGCCGCTGCAGACCCCAGGCAGTTACGTCTGCGCAGAGCTATATACTGAATTTTCATGCAGTCATTTGTTTCTAGACTATTTTTCTTCACCTATCTCAGAGCTTCAGTTGATATTTCGAAAGAGGTAAATGTCAAGTATGTGCAGTATTCTGTGGGTTCTGTAGCGTATTAATAATTTCTGTCATTGGAAATCTTGTTGAAGCCAAATATTACATGAATGGCATCACAAACACTGTTAATGACGTGGAAAATTACTGTCTGTGTAAAAGGAAAAATGCATGTTTTAGGACATTGTCATTTACTTGCAGCAAATTAATATCTCTGTCCACTTATTCCAGTGATGGTAGCTAAAGCGGTAAATGACCACAGGCATTTTGAGTTAAGTTACCACAAGGAGCACAATTAGCTATGCTGGCAAACCCCAGAACTGTCACAGCCCTCACTCCAGTCTGAAGACAGAACAGAAAAACTCAATAGCCATCCAGTGACTGCTTATACATGCTATCTAAATATAAATACCCATTAAAATTCTTTTTTTAAATAATTGGGTTTTGTTTATATCATAATTAAATATTATATACATCTGATTGTAAAATGTGGGAAAAAACAAAGATAATGCCACTAAAGGAGTCTCTTTTGCTGACAAGTCAAGTTTCTGAGGATTCCAAATGAATGTGACTAAACCTCAAGGGACATGTTCTCTCAACAGGCTCCTTGGTTACTTTTCTCTATAATTCTTGAGATTTTTTAATAAGAAAGCCTCACATTTTCTTAAGATAAAATGTTTGAAGGTAGTCAGACGTTACAAAATTAATATTATCACACCAACATGTGAGAGTGTGATAAAAAGAATCAGCCTGAACACCTGATTCTTTTTAAATTTTTAGTGTTTATATTAATAGCAATTTATTCACTGTATCCCAGCTGTAGGTTCCTTCCTCATTCCCTCATAATCCCACCCTCCCTCATTCATTCCCTCTTATAACCCTCTCCAAGTTCACTGGTAGGGAGGGATGTCCTCCCATCACATCTGACACTAGCATATCAGGTCTCATCAGGACTGGCTGCAATGTCCTCTTCTGTGGTCTGGTAAGGCTGTTCCTCCCTCAGGGGGAAGGTGATCAAAGAGCCAGCCACTGAGCTCATGTCAGAGACAGTCCCTATTCCCATTACTAGGGAACCCACTTGGAGACTGAGCTGCCATGGGCTGCATCTGAGAAGGGGTTATAGGTTATCTCCATGAATGGTCCTTGGTTGGAATATCAGTCCCAGAAAAGGCCTCTGTGCCCAGAGTTTTTGGTTCTGTTGCTCTTCTTATGTAGCTCCTGTCCCCTCCAGGTCTTACTATCTTCCCCTTCTTTCATAAGGTTCCCTGCACTCTGTCCAACATTTGGTTATGAGCTGTTTTGACACACTGCTGGGTGGAATCTTTCAGATGCCCTCTGTGGTAGGCTCCTGTCCTGTTTCCTGTTTTCTTATTCTTCCAATGTCTATCCCATTTGCCTTTCTGAGTGAGGATTGATCATCTTACCCAGGGTCCTCCTTCTTGCATGGCTTTTTTAGGTGTAAAGATTTCAGTATGTTTATCCTATATTGTATATCTAGTATCTACATATAAGTGAGTATATACCCTGTGTGTTTTTCTGCTTCTGGGATACCTGACTCAAGGTGATCTTTTCTAGATCTCCTTATTTGACTGCAAATTTCATGAATTCCCTGTTTTTAATTGCTGAGTAGTATTCCATTGTACAAATGTATCACAATTTCTGTATCCATTCCTCAGTTGAGGGTCATCTAGGTTGTTTCCAGGTTCTGGCTATTATGAATAAAGCTGCTATGAACATGCTTGAACAAATGTTCTTGTTGTGTACTTGGATATATGCCTAGAAGTGGTATAGCTGCATCCTGGGGAAGTGCTATTCCTCAAGAAAAGCACCAGATTGATTTCCAAAGTGGTTTTACAAGTTTATATTCCCACCAGCAATGGAGGAGGGTTTCCCTTTCTCCACAAACTCTCAAGCATGTGTTGTCACTTGAGTTTTTGATCTTAACCATTCTGATTGGAATAAGATGGGTGAAATCTCATTTGCATCTCCCTGATGGCTAAGGATTTTGAACATTTCTTCAGGTGTTTCTCTGCCATTCTATAGTCCTCTACAGAGAATTCATTGTTTAGTTCTGTATCCCATTTTTTTCATTGGATTACTTGATTTGTTGCTTTTTAATTTCTTGAGTTCTTTATATATTCTGGATATTAGTCCTTTGTCAGATATAGGGTTGGTAAAATCTTTTCCCAATCTGTAGGCTGTCATTTTGTTCTGACAGTGTCTTTTGCTTTACAGAAGCTTTTCAGTTTCGTGAGGTCCCATTTATTGATTGTTGTTCTTAGAGACTGTGCTGTTGGTTTTTTGGTAAGGAAGTAGTCTCCTGTGCCAATGAGTTCTAGGCTCTTCTGTACTTTTTCTTCTAACCAATTTAGTGTGTCTGGTTTTACATTGAGGTCTTTGATCCACTTGGACTTTAGTTTTGTGCATAGTTATAAATATGAATCTATTTTCATTTTTTGGCATGTATTCATCCAGTTGGACCAACACCATTTGTTGAAAATGCTGTATTTTTTTTACCATTGAATGGTTTTGGCTTCTTTGTCAAAGATCAAATATCTGTTGGTGTGTAGATTTATTTCTGGGTCTTCTATTCAGTTCCATTTGTCCACCATTCTGTTTCTATGCCAATATTATGCAGTTTTTATTACTATTGTTCCTGCGGTACAGCTTGAGATCAGGGATGGAGATACCTGCAGATGATCTGCTCTTGTACAGGATAGTTTTGGAAATTCTGGGTTTTCTCTTTCTCTATATGAAGTTGAGAAATTTTCTTTCAAGGTCTGAAAAGAATTGTGTTGGTATTTTGATGGGAATTGCATTAAATCCGTAGATTGCTTTTGGCATAATGGTCATTTTTACTATGTTAATCCTACTGATCCGTAAGCATGGGAGATCTTTCTATCTTCTGATATCTTCTTCAATTTTTTTCCTAGACTTAAAGTTTTTTTCAAATGGGTCTTTCACTTGCTTGGTTAGAGTCAGCCCAAGGCACTTTATGTTATTAGTGGCTATTGTGAAGGGTGTTATTTCCCTAATTTCTTTCTCACACCTTTTGAGGTATTCTTTTTCTAATAGCAAATAATTAAATAAATAAATAAATAAATAAATAAATAAATAAATAAATTAATAAATGGAACAACTCAATCAAACCTATTTTTCCTTTTTTATTATTATCATTTATTAAAATTTATTCAATTTTACCCTAGCTGTTGCCCACTCACTTGTCTCTTTCCAATTCTGGCCTGCCTCTTTTTTCTCCCTATATGCCCCTCTCCTTGTTCACTGATAGAATAGAGGTATCAATGCAGAGGCTGAGACTCATAGCAAAACTTTGGGCAGAATACAAGTAATCTTATGAAAGAAGGGGAGATAGAAAGACCTGGAGTGGACAGGAGCTCCAAAGGAAGACAAAAAGAGCCATGAAAACTGACCACTGGGGGCCCTTTAGAGAATGATACTCCAACCAAGGATAGCGCATGGAGAGGACCTAAAACCCCAACTCAGATGTAACCCATAGACTCAGTCTTCAAATCTACTTTTTTGAACTTTGAGGACAAATGTATTGTGTAATAACTGCACTGATTGAATGGGCAGCACAACTAAGTTAAAGATATAAGAAATCATGATGGAGCTGCGGAAGCTTTGAGCAGAGGGTGACTTAGGCACAGAAACACTGCTGCATTCATCAGTCCACTCTCTTAGTTCTCACTGGGAAGCAGCATGAACTGAAAGAGCCCATGTGACAGAAAGTAAAGCAGACATAGGTCATTCTGAACCAAGTTAAAATAAAATATGACTGAGGGTGCAGAGTGGAGAAAAGTGAATTCCAATTTTGTTTCATTGAAAGCAAAAGAAATCATTTTTAATGTTAAATTTTTGTTGGTATTTTATTACTAACATTAATGGTGGATGTAATCTTGTAAAAAAGAAATGAAAATTTTTAAATTAATCAAAATTAAATAACCACCTTTGATAACAGTGACATGGCCTACCACAGAGGGCCTCTGAAAGACTCTGCCTAGCAGGGTATCAAAGCAGATACTGAGACTCATAACAAAACCTTCAGCAGAGTGCAGGAAATTATATGAAAGAAAGGAGAGTTAGCATGGTCTGGAGAGAACAGGAGCTCCACAAGTACCAATTATATTTGGGCACAGGAATCTTTTATGAGAATATATCTCCAACCAAGGACCATGTATGGTTATAACCTAGAACCCCTGCTTGGATGTAGCCCATGGTAGCTCAGTATCCAAGTGGGCACCCTAGTAAGGGGAACAGGGACTATTTCTGACATGAACTCAATGGCGGGCTCTTTGACAGTCCCCTCGCCCTAGGAAGGAGAAACCTTTCTAGGCCACAGAGGAGGACTTTGCAGCCAAGCCTGAAGATACCTGATAAGGTAGGGTCAGATGAAAGGTTAGGAGGTCCTCCCCTATCAGTGGACTTGGAAAGGAGTAGGAGGAAGATGAGAGAGGGAGGATTGGAGTGGGAGGGAATGAGGGAGTAGGATACAGCTAGGATACAAAGTTAATAATCTAAAACTAATATTAAAAACATTTCAGAACACTTAAAATTTAATAGAAATTTTAAAATCACAATGAAGAAAGTTTAGAATGAAATACAGAAGATGATAACCCCAGGCTTCCTGATATGTGAGAAAACACAACCATACTTACTAAAAGCAGACAATACTATTTCTATATATAGAAATAGAAAAAAAAAATCTATCTCTCCTAACCTTCCTTAATCTAATATATATATATATATATATATATATATATATATATATATATATATATATATATGGTAAATA
>NW_026596091.1:21112060-21120316 GCF_907164565.1 Psammomys obesus | reverse complement strand
TTTTTTTTTTTACTCTTAACTCCTTCAATGTCTGCTCATTACTTCTTACCTAATAAAATTTTAAATCTTTTAAATAAGATTATATTCACATTTATCTGAATATAAACAAGACCAACATTTAGGGGTAAAAGCTGTAGTGCAGTTACAATGTAAATTTACACTAATTTTCCTAATTCATGCCTATAGTATTTTATTGATCATCTTGAGAACAAAGTTAAGGTTCTACAGATAAATATAACAGCATTTCTTGATTCTTCTGAAACTGTTGCTTCTATTTTTTGAGATGTGGTCATGCTACACAGTCTAGATTAGCTTAAGCTAGTGAAACTTTGACTCATCTTCTTGAAGACTGTTACTGCTATGTGTATTACCATGCCTGTTTCTCTTTTATAATGTTCATACTTCTAATGCACTCATATTTAAGCATTAGATATCCTGCGGCCATTCTTTGCTATTTAGTTTGTGAGTTCTCATAGTTAACAACATTTGTCTCTCTAAAACTTGGAAATGTCCACGTAGATATATGTCAAGATGTGCCAATAATTATCAGAAAAACAGACTGGGGAAAGGTACAATAAATAAATTACTGTGTTCTAGTTGATGCAAAGGATTCTAGTGGGTGCCTTATTTCAGTCATTGTATCTCTGGGACCACTAGTATTAGGATTCAAAATATAAGGTGATTATCTTCATTACAATTAACAAGTCCTCCTCTAGGACACTGGGACCTGATGCCAACTCAGTATCACAACAGCAATTCAAATTTAAAAAGATTTTTGCAGAAGAGTAGAAGTTAACATTAGGTCACTGATAACAATTCTACATCCTCTACATTCACTTCCACGTATAAGATTAATTGTTTATATCCTCTACAATAGAAGATCTTCTGGAGGTATCTCCATCCCTGATCTTAAGTTGTACCATAGAGCAACAGTTTTAAAAACTGCATGGTACTGTAATAGAAACAGAATAGTGGATCAATGGAACGGAACAGCGGACCCAGAAATAAACCCACACACTTATGAACACCTGATCTTTGACAAAGATGCCAAAACCATACAATGGAAAAAAGATAGCATCTTCAACAAATGGTGCTGATCTAACTGGATGTCTACATGTAGAAAAATGAAAATAGATCCATACTTATCACCCTGCACAAAACTGAAGTCCGCGTGGATCAAAGACCTCAACATAAAACCAGACACATTAAATCGGCTAGAAAAAAAAAGTGGGGAATACCCTAGAACTCATTGGTACAGGAAAAAACTTCCTGAAAGAGCACCAACAACACAGGCTCTAAGAGCAACAATCAATAAATGGGACCTCATGAAACTGAAAAGCTTCTGTAAAGCAAAGGACACCATCATCAAAACAAAACGACTGCCTACAGATTGGGAAAGAATCTTCACCAATCCTTTATCTGACAGAGGACTCATATCCAGTATATATAAAGAACTAAACAAGCTGAAAAGCAGCAAACCAAGTAATCCACTTAAAAAATGGGGACAGAGCTAAAGAGAGAATTCTCTGTAGAGGAATATCGAATGGCAGAGAAGCACTTAAAGAAATGCTCAACCTCATTAGCCATTAGGGAAATGCAAATCAAAACAACCCTGAGATTTCACCTTACACCCATGAGAATGGCCAAGATCAAAAACTCAAGTGACAACACATGCTGGAGAGGTTGTGGAGAAAAGGGAACACTTCTCCACTGCTGGTGGGAATGTAAACTTGTACAACCACTCTGGAAAGCAATCTGGCACTTTCTCAGACAACTAGAAATAGTGCTTCCTCAAGATCCAGCCATACCACTCCTAGGCATATATCTAAAAGAGGCTCAAGTACACAAAAAGGACATTTGCTCAACCATGTTTGTAGCTGCTTTATTTGTAATAGCCAGAAGCTGGAAACAACCCAGATGCCCTTCAACTGAAGAATGGATGCAGAAATTGTGGTACATCTATACAATGGAATATTACTCAGCAATGAAAAATAAGGAAATCATGAAATTTGCAGGTAAATGGTGGGACCTGGAAAGGATCATCCTGAGTGAGTTGTCCCAGAAGCAAAAAGACACACATGGTATATACTCACTCATATAGACATACAATGTAGGACAAACCCACTAAAATCTATGCATCTAAAGAAACCAAGCAAGAGAGAGGACCCTAACTAAAATGTTCAGTCCCCACCTGAAAAGCAAAGAGGATGGACATCAGAAGAAGAAAACAGGAAACAACCTAGAAACCTGCTACAGAGGGTCTCTGAAAGCCAGAAGAAGAAAACAGAAAACAAACTAGGAACCTACCACAGAGGGCTTCTGAAAGCCTCTGCCCTGCAGACTATCAAAGCAGATGCTGAGCCTGATGGCCAACTGTCGGGCAGAGTGAATGGAATTTTATGTAAGAAGTGAGAAATAGTAAGAGCTGGAGAGGACAGGAACTCCACAAGGAGAGCAACAGAACAAGAAAATTTGAACACAGGGAACTCCCCAGAGACTCATACTCCAACCAAGGACTATTCATGGAGATAACCTAGAACCCCGCACACATGTAGCCCATGGAAGGTCAGTGTCCAAGTGGGTTACCTAGTAATGGGAAGAGGGACTGCCTCTGACATATTCTGATTGGCCTGCTCTTTGATCACCTCTCCCTGAGAGGGGAGCAGCCCTACCAGGCCACAGAAGAGGACAATGCAGCCACTTTTGACGAGAACTGATAGACTAAGATCAGAAAGGAGAGGAGAACCTCCCCTATCAGTGGACTTTTGGAGGGGCATGCATGCAGATACGGGAGGGAGGGTGGGATCAGGAGGGGAGGAGGGAGGGGCTTATGGGGGGATACAAAATGAATAAAGTGTAATTAATAAAAAATAAAAAAAGTTAAAAAAAAGATTAATTGTTTATGACTTTAAGCAACCCTTCCATGATTTACTTGCTTTACATTAGTGATAATAAATATATTTTAAATGTTGACAGTAAAATTATTATTATGGTTCAGTATGTAAAATATTTGTTTTATAAGAAATGAATTATAGTCTTATGATAATATTGAAATAATTTTGTGGGAATATCATTGTAATTTTCTCTTCTATAGACTAGAATGTCTTTCTTATACACTAGTGCTCAAAGAAGACACTGTCTTGCTACCAATCTCTTTTAGGTAAGATGCTTCAAACAGTTTTTTTAAACATTTTCCCCAAATAAAGTGGAATTCCCTAGAGTTTTCTTTTTTTTATTGAATACTACACATCTGCTCATTTTTGCTGAGTGAGGGTTTATCTTATGCATCATGTTGCGCCATGGTTTATTCTTCATATTTCTGATATAAGCTCATGAATGTGTGCAGTGTGGATAAAGCAGATAGTTCTGCATTTGATTGTGTGGGTGGTTTTATCGACGCATCTGAGGGCATGAATACAACAGAAAGGCTCAGTACACTCTCCTGAGGAGGAGATTTGCAGAACATGTTTCTCAGACTCACCTGCATCACCTGCATGCCTAAGTTACGTAACTTTCTGTCTTCATACCTCACCTGAAACAAACACCTGCCTTAGGAAATTTCACAGTATGGTATGTGCACCTTTCTTGAAGCATTTAGCAAATTCCACAGCATGCTGTGAGCACTCCTTCCGACACCTGCCTGCTAATTATGTAGCTTCCAGTCTTTACTCTTCAACAGCAGCCTCAGTCCTCGTGAGTCCCTCAGCATGTTATCTGCACAGTTCCTGCAGCATCTATCCTCCCGAATGCTGCACAAAGCTGTATTGGGACTCTGCCTTCGGCATTATGTCTTTCCTCCTACTTCTTGCTTGCATTCAGAGTTTAGATTTCTAATCTCTGTCAACATGTGATCAATGTTTTCAATGTAAGTAAGTGCAAGTCTTTAAGTACCACACACCATATTTGTTGTTTCTAATATACTTTTTCTTTTTCTCATTTATTGTGATTTAACTCTGGGTGGGGATATATAGTTCAAGAGATTTTTTTTTTCTGTTAAACGTTCACAGGACATTTAGTTGCTGTGTAGTCCAAAGGAACAAGAACTCAAGGTAATTTTTGTGCTCCAGTTTCAAGTGCTGAAATTATATGTTCTGCACTATCTTATTCCAACTTTTATAAAACATTTATCCCCTTCTAGAAGGAAAGTAACTAAAGATAAATGTTGTTATTCTTTTCTTCCAGATTGAGTGGATACATCACTATGTTCACAAAATTCAAGGACATGTAACAGGTACCAATTCTGTGGATTTCTGAGAGAAACAATAGTTTCAAAACAAAAATGTTTTAAAGGGGACAATTATTAGTGCTGAAAATTTCTTTGGCAAACAGAACTAGCAGATCAAATGTTCTTTCAAAGCGTTTTCTCCATTTGTATAGAACATTGCCAGGAAATGTGACTGAGGAGAGAACGATCTACAAGGATAACCTTTTATTCATTTAGATAGGATCCAACCTTTGACCTTCACAAGTTCTTTGCAAAGAACTCTTAGTATAAAGTTTCCAATGTACACTATACATTAAAAATTTTTTTTAGATGGGTATGAGTGCTTTTCCATCTGTCTACATGCAAGTATGTGCATCATGTCTTTGTGTACCATGTACATGTATAATACTCATTGTGAAAGTCCTTTACCCAAAATTTAAACATTCATTTTACTTCATGACTAATGGGGTTCATTGAATCTCCTTGTCCCTCCTCTCACTGTTTCCACAGTGAATCAATCTTGTTTATTTGCTATAACTTTTAATTTGTCTTTTATATTTGGCCTATTGAGGACAAGGGGTCAAACCTGAATTGGAATACCAGTTGGGACCCAAAAACTAATGACATTTTCTATTTAAGGTATACTAATACACCCTCCCCAGTGGTTAAAAAAAGGAATATTGAAAAACACAATTCTGAACACATAATCTTTTTTAAATTCTTCTTTCATACAATACATTCTGACAACAGCCTCCCCTCCCTCACCAACTTTCACCCTCCCCGACTTGCCCTTGGCAGAGATCCAGTGTTCCCCTGTTTCCCTTTAATAAAGACCAAGTCTCCCAGTGATAGTAACTGAGCATGGTGTAAAAAGATGTAATAAAACTAGGTATGAGCTCTCATACCAAGGCTGGATGAGGCAACCCACATAAGAAGACATTGGTACATGAGTAGGCAAGAGTCAGAGACACCCCCTCTCACTGTTATGAGCCCTATAAAACACCAAGCCTGGTCCTTGGTTGATTCATCAGTCTGCTGGATCCCTAGGCCCAGATTCCTTAGATCTGTTGGTCTCTGTGTGCAGCTCCTGCCCCTTCCAGGTCTTCCTGTCTCCCACTTCTTTCTTAAGATTCCCTGCATCCATCAAAACAAAATGACTGCCTACAGACTGGGAAAGAAGCTTCACCAACCCTTTATCTGACAGAGGGCTAATATCCAGTATATATAAAAAACTAAAGAAGCTGAAAAGCAGCAAACCAAGTAATCCCATTAAAAAATGGGAAACAGATCTAAACAGAGAATTCTCAATAGAGGAATATCAAATGGCAGAGAAACACTTAAAGAAATGCTCAACCTCATTAGCCATTAGGGAAATGCAAATCAAAACAACCCTGAGATTTCACCTTACACCCATCAGAATGGCCAAGATTAAAAACTCAAGTGACAACACATGCTGGAGAGGTTGTGGAGAAAAGGGAACCCTCCTCCACTGCTGGTGGGAATGTAAACTTGTACAACCACACTGGAAGTCAATCTAATGCTTTCTCAGACAGCTAGGAATAGTGCTTCCCCAAGATCCAGCCATACGACTCCTAAGCATATATACAAAAGAGGCTCAAGTACACAAAAAGGACATTTTCTCAACCATGTTTGTAGCAGCTTTATTTGTAATAGCCAGAAGCTGGAAACAGACCAGATGTCCCTCAACTGAAGAATGGATGCAGAAATTGTGGTATATCTACACAATGGAGTACTACTCTGCAATGAAAAATAAGGAAATCATGAAATTTGCAGGTAAATGGTGGGACCTGAAAGGGATCATCCTGAGTGAGTTGTCCCAGAAGCAGAAAGACACAAACGGTATATACTCACTCATATAGACATCATAACATAGGATAAACCTACTAAAACCCGTAATCTCAAGAAACTAATTAAGAGAGAGGACCGTGATTAAAACGCTCAATCCCCATCCCAAAAGGCAAAGGGGATAGATATCAGAAGAAGAAGAAAACAGGAAACAACCTAGAAGCCTGCCACAGAGGGCCTTTGAAAGGCTCTGCCTTGCAGACTATCAAAGCAGACACTGAGATTTATGGTCAACTGTTGGGCAAAGTGCAGGGAATCTTATGTAAGTAGTGGAAATTAGTAAAATCTGGAGAAGACAGGAACCCCACAAGAGCAACAGAACCAGAACATTTGAACACAGGGGTCTTCCCAGAGACTCATACTCCAACCAAGGACCAGGCATGGAGATAACCTAGAACCCCTGCACAGATGTAGTTCATGGCAGTGTAGTGTCCAAGTGGGTTACATAGTAATGGGAAGAGGGACTGCCTCTGACATAATCTGATAGGGCTGTTCTTTGATCACCTCTCCCTGAGGGGAGAGCTGCCTTACCAGGCCACAGAAGATGACAATGTAGCCATTCCTGATGTGATCTGATAAACTAAGATCAGAAGGAAGGAGAGGAGGACTTCCCTTATCAGTGGACTTGGGGAGGGGCATGTGTGAAGAAGGGAGGGAGGGTGGGATCAGGAGGGGAGGAGGGAGGGGCTTATGTGGGGATACAAAGTGAATAAACTGTAATTAATATAAAAAAGATTCCCTGCACTCTGCCCAAAGTTTGGCTATGAGTCTCAGCATCTGCTTCTATACACTAATGGGTAGAGTCTTTCAGAGGCCCCATGTTGAAGGCTCCAATACTATCTCCTGTCTTCTCCTAGTTCTCATATCTGTCCTGTTTGCCCTTCTGAATGATGTTTCAGCCTATTCCCTAGGGTCCTCCTTCTTGCTTAGCTTCTTTAGGACAATACATTTTAGTATGTTTATCCTATATTATATTTCTAATATCGACTTGTAAGTAAGCATATACCATGTGTGTCTTTCTGCTTCTGGGTTACCTCACTCAGGATGATCTTTTCTAGTTCCATCCATTTGCCTGCAAATTTCATAATTTCCTTGTTTTTAATAGCTGAATAGTATTCCATTGTGTAAATGTACCACCATTTCTGTATCCATTCCTCTGTTGAGAGACAGCTAGGTTGTTTCCAGATTCTGGCTCTTCTGATTAAAGCTGCTATGAACATAGTTGAGGCTGTTTTAGATATATGCTCAGGAGTGGTTTAGCTAACTCTTGAAGTATCACTTTTCCTAATTTTCTGAGAACACTCCAACTTATTTTTTCAAAGTGGCTGTACAAGTTTACAAAAATCTGCTTCAACACAGCCCATAAACAACTTAATCTCTGTGTGGTTTCCCTAGTAAGGGGATCAGGGCCAGTCACTGGTATGAACTTGGTTGCCTGCTCTTTGATCACCTCCCCCTGGCAAGGTGGCCACAAAGAAAGAGGATCCAGACAGTCCTGATGAGACCTGATAGAGTAGTGTCAGATAGTAGGGGAGGAGGACCTCCTCTATCAGTGGATTACGGGATGGATATAGGGAGGCATGGAGAGAGGATAGGACAGGAAAGAGATGAGGGAAGTGGCTACAACACGGATACAAAGTGAATTTATTATAAATAATAATAATAATAATAATAATAATAATAATAATAATAATATAATAATAATGAAAAAACCCAAGCTAAGCAACCACAGTATTTATTCAGAGGGCCTAATTCAGACCCATGCAAGCTCTGTGGTTGCTGCTTCTATTTCTGTGAATCCTTATTAGCCCTGGTTAGATCAACTGAATCCTTAATCTTATAATGGTTAGCTTAGTAATGAATCTCCCTCTTAGGCTATGAAGTAGCACTGCCACAGTCACCTTATGAGAACAAATGAAGCAAAGGATTATCTTATCACTTGTTTAGAAAATTTCATTAGGTCCTCTGTCTGCAAAAATTTATTAGTTCTATCTTAGAAACTAGCAAAGATAAAACAGACACACATCTATAAACAGACAGACAAGAAGGTAAGTATGTAGAGATAGGTAGATAGAGAGATGAGAGATAAATGACAGATAGATAGAGAGATAGATAGATAGATGATAAATAGATAGATACATAGATAGATAGATAGATAGATAGATAGATAGATAGATAGATAGATA
>NW_026596091.1:21099854-21112050 GCF_907164565.1 Psammomys obesus | reverse complement strand
ATAGATAGATAGATAGATAGATAGATAGATAGATAGATAGATAGATAGATAGATAGTAGAACATAATTCAGTTGCACAGTGAGAAATGGGATTCATAAAATGAGGAGGTATTTGGATCTTAGCCAAAAACCTGGCAAAACATCAGGACCTAGCTATAGACAAGGGGATTTATGTCTTATAAGGTTATTACAACAAATCAGTTATGTATGTGTGATGGGGATGTAATTCTAATACATAAGTGCATTGTGTGCAGTCAGCCAGGAGTCTCTGTGTCGAGAAAGTGTCACAAATAAAACAAAAAAATAAGGCAAGTTAACCTTATAGATCTGGGATGACATTGGTGGGAGCAATGTCAGATTATGATTCTTCAATATAAATGTAAATACCTAGATAAATAAACATAGCTTGGTGCATTTAATCTCAAGCTTTGTCCACAGGGAGCTCAAGATTGATGAGCACTCTACAGAAATCAGCTTTATATGAGAATCTCTGTGTGAGATGAGCTGAGTTTCCAGGGAGAAAAGGTTGATTCTCAGCCTGAAATAGACATACATAACAATTAGGCCTTCAACATAATGTTTGACAGAATTTTAAACACTGCATAAGGATTAAAAGATCTATGTCACACAGACTAAAGTTTGCATCAGCCAATATGCTCCTATAGGATCACTGTCATACATGCATTTTTTTTTCTTTAAAACAGCATGAATATATATATATATATATATAAACAATATGAATATATATATATATATATATATATATATATATATATATATATATATATACATGTATATGGAACAGGAGCCTCAGAACTCAAAGGAGAAGAAGAAAAAGAAGAAACAGAAGCAAGACTTTGATGAGAATAATATTATGAGAGAAATGGAAGGATTGTCTTTGGAAGCCCAGGGCATCAGAACTTACTTTAAGCTGCTACAGTCAAGTCAGGGGAAAACCATATGATGGGGACTCCGTCTCCAAAAAAAAAAAAAAAAAAAAAAAAAAAAAACGTAAATAAATAAATAAGAAAGGACAAAAAGATAGAAAAAAGATTTGATGTAAATGATAGTGAAGAACTGGAAAAATAAATATCTAAAATTTAAAAAAAGCCTGCAAAACCTAAACTGGAAATAATTACTGGGAGTGATGATGATGATTCTAATAAACTTTTTTTTTTTAAAAAAAAAAGCTCAAAAATCAATTTTAAAAATGTAATGGGTTACAAGAGGATGAAGACAATAGTCAAAGAAGTGAAGTGCACTAAAGAATAAGCAATTGTGTTGAAAGTGGTGGTAAAGAGTCCTGATTCAGACTTGGCTGTTACTTTCCAAAGAGAAGAAGATAAAAAGGATGGATCTGAAGCGTGTGCATAGGTCATTATTGTGGAATTTCCACACGGCATTTGAATGCTGCTTTCTTTTATAATAAGCATCTACACAATGTTGTATCCATGGTACCTCACTTTGCATATCCTCCTGATGGCATTGGAAGGCTCATCTAACTTCCTGTGACCTTAACTCAAGCCACATTGAGCAAAAGGCTTACATACTGTAAAGAGCTGAGAGCACAAGTCATAGGGTCTAACGCTCTTCTTGGAATGGGCACAGCTGTAGACATCGTATTGATCAATGGATATTTCAGGAAGAAGATGTTATAATGATAACATTATAGTCCCTGGAGTAGAAGGACCCACTGCACTGTTACTCGAACTCCCAAACTTTTAGCCATCTCTTGCACATCCTGTTAGATATCTACACCTCAGGCCAAAATTAGTGCATACTGAGACTCATGTTCCAACATTACTGAAGCCTTCAGAAGTCCTTTTATGAACTGGGGCAGTATTGATGTCTGCAGTTGGCACTCTGATATTTTCAGAAATTTAAGAAGATTTTCCAAAGAACCCAGGGTAGATTCCTGAACATAAACTTTTTTTTTTAATTTGAAAACATTGACTACCTGTTTTAAGTCATGGATCAATTCATCTTTGAGAACTGGAATTTGATCATCCTAATAATCCACTAAGAGAAGTAAAACAGACAGTGATTTCTCGGGGTATTTCCCCAAATTCTTCACTTACTGAGCTGCAGAAAGTATTTTTCATTTATTTTATGCCTTTACAAAATACAGACAAGACTACATGATAAATTTAATCACATAGTAGTGATTCCCTGATAGAGAAAGTCTTTCCTAAGTACATTTTCTGTTCTAGAGATCCAATACTAATACGAGCCACCGTGGAGACGGGTAAACTGAAACAAGGAACACCAATGTGTACCTCAAGCATAGCTTTTGTTGACATTTGAATAGTAAGGAACACTGAAATAAAACCACAAGCAGTGGAGGAGGGTTCCCCTTTCTTAACAACCTCTACATCATGTGTTTTCACTTGAGTTTTTGGTCTTAGCCATTCTGATGGGTGTAAGGTAGAATCTCATGGTCATTTTGATTTGCATTTCCTGGATGACTGAGGATACTGACCATTTCTTTAAGTGTTTCTCTGCCATTCAATATTCTTCTGTTGCGAATATTCTCTGAGAACTCTCTGTTTAGCTTTGTACCACATTTTTTAATTTGATTAATTGGTTTGTTAGTGTTTAACTTCTTGAATTCTTCATATATTCTGGATATTAGTCCTCTGTTGTACAACCACTTTGGAAATCAATTTTGTGCTTCCTCAGAAAGTTAGGAATAGTGCTACCTCAAGTTCCAGATATACCACTCCTAAGTATATATCCAAAAAATGTTCAACAACATAACAGGACATTAGCTTAATTATGTTCATAGTAGTTTTAGTCATAATAGCTAGAATCTGGAAAAATCTTGGATGTTCCTCAACAGAAGAATGGATACAGAAATTGTGGTACATTTACATAATGGAATACTACTCAGCTACTTAAAACAAGGAAATCATGAAATTTGCAGGCAAAAGGATGGAACTAGAAAAGATCATCCTGAGTGAGGTAGCACAGAAGAAGAAGGACAAACATGGTATATGCTCACTTATAAGTGAAACTCATAGCAAAACTTTGGGCAGGGTGCAGGGAATCTTATGGAAGAAGGGTGAAATAAAAAGACCTGGGGTGGGGGGGAAGGAGCTCCACAGGGAGAACAACAGATTCAAAAAGTCCTGGCTCCACAGTCATTTAAAGACTGATGAATCAACCAAGGACCATGCATGGAGAGGACGTAGACCCCTTGCTCAGATGTGGCCCATGGTCAACTTATTCTCCAAGTGGGTTCCCTCATAAGGGGAGCAGGGGCATTCACTTGCATGAATTTGGTTGTCTGTTCTTTGTTCTGTTTCTGTTCCCCCACACTGATAAAGTGGGCTTGCTAGGCCACAGAGAATAAGGTTCCAGACAGTCCTGATGAGACCTGATAGGCTAGGGTAAGATAGTAAGAGGAGAACCTCCATATCAGTGAACTTGGGGAGGGCATTGAGGGAGGTAGAGACTGGGAGAAGATAAAGGAGAGGGCTACAGCCTGGGTACAGAGTGAATAGTTTCTTATCAATAGTAATAATAATAAATGACAGAAAAAATCACAAGCAGCTTAATTTTGAAAAAAGAAAAAAGAAAAAGAGGTCTGTATCAAAATAGAAACATCTCTGAAGAATCACCCAGAATGTTCGGGAAGGAGACATTTTGAAGCTACAGATATTCTTGTCAGCAAAATCAGCCACCAGAACATTGATGCACTCAAAGACTTGTTCAGAAACAAAATGCAGAAGAATTACTGGCAGATTATTGCAGAGCTGAAGAAAGTATTTGAAACAATATAATTTTCCCTCATAGGACAGAATTCGGAGTACATACAATATTTGTGATATTACCAAGGGAATGGACATTTTTGGATGCTGATGGACTTAGTTATATAGGATACTCTCTATGAGAAACCAGGCAACTTACACCGATTCAACAGTAGTCACTTCCCTGCCCCATAGTTCAGCCTGCCTGCACTCACCTTTCCTTCCCTCAGGACTTGGCTGCTGTTTTAGAATGTACTCTTCCTCAAAGTTGGATTTCATTTACAAATCTAATTCTTTCAATTTTATGCTAATTAAGTCAGTACTGCAGTATTGGATTTTAAAAAAATCTTAGAAATAAATATTAATTTGAATTTTGCTAAACTATTTAATTCACCAAGATGAAATAACTTTTTTAACTGCATTTTCAGTGAGTGAAGCAGTTATCACTATTTAAAAAATGGCAGAAATGGTGTCTATGTGTCTTCTTGTCACTGGTATATAACTAGGTTTTCAAAACTAGGTACCCCCTCCCCCATTTAGTGGTCTTTGTGTTTAATTAGACAACTGGTTAGTTCCCTGAAATAATAGTGTCACTGTTGCATAATTTCAGCCATTTTACTGCTCTTTGTGTGTGAGAGAGAGTGAGTGAGAGAGAGAGAGATAAAGAGATAGAGAGACAGAGAGACACACACAGAGATTTCTGGCTTCCAGGTGGGTACAGCTGTTGACAATTTGTTTTCCTTAAAAGTTTTCATAGATAACACCTTTCAATATTGTGAGGAGAGCTTGTCCTCAGGGTGGAAGCTTCCAAGTCAGTTCAAGCTAGATTCCTCAAAGACCTATGCAAAATACACCAAAGGTTTATGGTGTATTTAATAATAGGCTCTTTCTTTCTTGTTCTGGGAGGCAAACAAGGGCTATGACAATAGCCCATATTGTTATGGGAATCCCTTGGACATGTGCTGTCCAATACATTCTAAATAATTATCATTATGCCCACAGATAAGTGTAAATATTACCTCTCATCAAAGAAGATACTTCTCAAAAAATAATAAATCAGTTCTATTATAGAGATCCATACCCTGTCAAATAGAGAGAATAAGTGACCTTGGAGTTCCTATGCCTAATGGACACGTGTATAATGCATCCCCTACACACAAATTTCAGGGAAAAATAGAAGGGAAAGGGATTGTAAGGGCATGGGACCTGGCTGCCTGCTATGAGGAACTGTCTTCTAGATATCACAGGGATAATGACTTCATGAAATATCAACAAGATGGTAGCCTACACCTGACAAGCAAAGTGACAACATCATTTGACACACTGGTTTGGCAAGAGGAATTTCAGAAAACCCCGCCCCTAGATTAAGAGCTACAGGCCATCAATGGCTACTAAGAAAGGAAGAATTTTTCTTTGTCCAGGAACAGGCCTCTGGCAGATTATCTAATCCCAAGTACTCTGTCTTACACATATGTGTATAAGAATAACAGTGAATAGCCTCAGTGATTTGAGTGTGTGTTTCTGTGTGTTAAACAATAATTAATAACGCTAATTGGATGGGGAATGTTAAAGTGCATGAAAGGACATGAGAAGACTTGGAAGTTAGTATGGAAATGATGTTACTGCATATTATCCATAGATTTCTAAAAGAAAAGAACAATCAAATAAAAATAATAGAAAAGAAAAAAATTCATGAAGAAATAATCATGAAACTGCAAAGAAATGAGAGGTAGTCCAAACAAAAACTAAATTGAAAAATTAAATTTATTTTTTTCAGTAATCGAATTGGAAGAAAGAAAAGCACTAATGATAGGAAAATAATATGACTGAGCACAATTTATCACCAATTTATCTTTTGACAATGTGGGACAACAAAATCAGAAAATATTCCTCCGTTTACAGAGGATGTAACAGAGAGGTTATATTTTGTTATAAAACAAACCTTAGAGAATGGGACCATTGAGAGTGTTTGGGAATGGCAGAGCAATAAAGTGCTTACCTTGCAACACAAGATCTGATTTGATCCCAGAACCATGTAAAACTGTCAGGTCTTGGAGCACTGTACTCACCTCCCGACTAGAGAGAAAGGGACAGGAACTCACTGGCAGATGTCTAGCCTAACTGATAAATTCTAGGACCACTAGACACTTTTTCTCAAAGGACAGAGACAGCAATCCTGAGGATGACTCACTAGGTTCTTCTCTGGCCTCAACACCAATGCATTCACCAGTCCCCTCTCAACAGAACCTCCCCCATATATACACATAGGTTCACATACACTCATTTTCATTTAATTTCAATACTTTAGGAGTAATCAAGAGGAATAACAGTCAACAACAAAATAAGAAAAAGTCAAGGCATAGATTTACATATCTGATAACTAAACACTGTACACAGTAAGCCATAGATAAGAGACTTCAAAAGAGAGGTTAAAACGTAAATCGGCTAGAAAAAAAAGTGGGGAATACCCTAGAACTCATTGGTACAGGAGAAAACTTCCTGAACAGAACACCAACAGCACAGGCTCTAAGAGCAACAATCAATAAATGGGACCTCATGAAACTGAAAAGCTCCTGTAAAGCAAAGGAAACCGTCATCAAAACAAAACGACTGCCTACAGATTGGGAAAGAATCTTCACCAACCCTTTATCTGACAGAGGAGTCATATCCAATATATATAAAGAACTAAACAAGCTGAAAAGCAATAAACCAAGTAATCCACTTAAAAAATGGGGAACAGAGCTAAAGAGAGAATTCTCTGTAGAGGAATATCGAATGGCAGAGAAGCACTTAAAGAAATGCTCAACCTCATTAGCCATTAGGGAAATGCAAATCAAAACAACCCTGAGATTTCACCTTACACCAATGAGAATGGCCAAGATCGAAAACTCAAGTGACAACACATGCTGGAGAGGTTGTGGAGAAAAGGGAATCCTTCTCCACTGCTGGTGGGAATGTAAACTTGTACAACCACTCTGGAAATCAATCTGGTGCTTTCTCAGACAACTAGGAATAGCGCTTCCCCAAGATCCAGCCATACCACTCCTAGGCATATATGCAAAAGAGGCTCAAGTACACAAAAAGGGCATTTGCTCAACCATGTTTGTAGCAACTTTATTTGTAATAGCCAGAAGCTGTAAACAACCCAGATGCCCCTCAACTGAAGAATGGATGCAGAAATTGTGGTGCGTCTATATAATGGAGTATTACTCAGCAATGAATAATAAGAAAATCATGAAATTTGCAGGTAAATGGTGGGACCTGGAAAGGATCATCCTGAGTGAGTTGTCCCAGAAGCAAATAGACACACATGGTATATATTCACTCATATACGCATACAACGTAGGACAAACCCACTAAAATCTATGCATCTAAAGAAACCAAGCAAGAGAGAGGATCCTAACTAAAATGTTCAATCCCCACCTGAAAGGCAAACAGGATGGACATCAGAAGAAGAAGAAAACAGGAAACAACCTAGGAACCTGCCACAGAGGGCCTCTGAAATCCTCTGCCCTGCAGACTATCAAAGCAGATGCTGAGCCTGTTGGCCAACTGTCAGGCAGAGTGAATGGAATTTTATGTAAGAAATAGGAAATAGTAAGAGCTGGAGAGGACAGGAACTCCACAAGGAGAGCAACAGAACAAGAAAATTTGAACACAAGGAACTTCCCAGAGACTCATACTCCAACCAAGGACTATTTATGGAGATAACCTAGAACTCCTGCACAGATGTAACCCATGGCAGGTCAGTGTCCAAGTGGGTTACCTAGTAATGGGAAGAGGGACTGCCTCTGACATAATCTGATTGGCCTGCTCTTTGATCACCTCTCCTTGAGGGGGGAGCAGCCCTACCAGGCCACAGAAGAGGACAATGCAGCCACTTTTGATGAGAACTGATAGACTAAGATCAGAAAGGAGAGGAGAACCTTCCCTATCAGTGGACTTGGGGAGTGGCATGCATGCAGAAAGGGGAGGGAGGGTGGGATCGGGAGGGGAGGAGGGAGGGGCTTATGGGGGATACAAAATGAATAAAGTGTAATTAATAAAAAATAAATAAAAAAATTTTAATAAGTACTCTAGTTTACTGAAAAGTGAGATGGTGTAATATGACCCAGAAAATATTAGATAGAAGCATCAGCTTTATTTTCTAAAGACCTTATGCTAAATGATGAACATTTAACAGCTATCCATCTGACAAGGATAATCGAATGTTGTTCCACAGCTGAAAATATTTAGCAAACTATTCCCTACAAGAGTCTCAGATATTTGACTTCTCAGTATATAAAATTTTGTCTACTAATCATGCAGTATTACTTTTCCATGTGTTTTCTGCCTTTCTATGTATTTATAGAAAGCATATAATATTGCTCTGAATGTCTCTTATTAATTTTATTAATTATTAAATTATTTTAATGCACATTAATAACGTTGTTCTGAAATTTTTTGTGCACAATGGTTTCAATCTCAGAAATCTTTGGTACCTAATTGTCAGTACCACATTGTGACTTTTTAAATAGCTGTTAACTTCTTGATTTTCAAAGATAAAGTTAGGTTTTATTTATGAAATCGTTTTTCTTGATTTTGAGTCTCTCTTCAGAGATTTCATCTCATTCAAGAAAGGAAAAAGAAATTTTCCTATAGTAATAACTACAAGCTTTATTTACTTAACACCTTACATGTTTGTTACTTTAGGGATGTCTCAATCAATTCCTTTGCACTTTACAGGTAATAAAACTTGAACTCAATACCACAAATATTTTGGATTAGAGCTGGAATTTAATACCAGACAGATAAGATTGCAAGCACATTTTTTCCACTGGTACCAGGTAGCAACCTTATGTTGATGGTCAGCTACTTGCCAGAAATGAAGAACAACAAAAAATTTTAATTTTTTTAAATTTTTTATTAATTACACTTTATTCATTTTGTATCCCTCCATAAGCCCCTCCCTCCTCCCCTCCCGATCCTATCCTCCCTCCCCTTTCTGCATGCATGCCACTCCCCAAGTCCACTGATAGGGAAGGTTCTCCTCTCCTTTCTGATCTTAGTCTATCAGTTCTCATCAAAAGTGGCTGCATTGTCCTCTACTGTGGCCTGGTAAGGCTGCTCCCCCCTCAGGAGGAGGTGATCAACGAGCAGGCCAATCAGATTATGTCAGAGGCAGTCCCTCTTCTCATTACTGTGTAATCCACTTGGACACTGACCTGCCATGGGCTACATCTGTGCAGGGGTTCCAGGTTATCTCCATGAATAGTCCTTGGTTGGAGTATGAGTCTCTGTGAAGTTCCCTGTGTTCAAATTTTCTTGTTCTGTTGCTCTCCTTGTGGAGTTCCTGTCCTCTCCAGCTCTTGCTATTTCCCACTTCTTACATAAAATTCCATTCACTCTGCCTGACAGTTGACCATTAGGCTCAGCATCTGCTTTGATAGTCTGCAGGGCAGAGGATTTCAGAGGCCCTCTGTGGCAGGTACCTAGGTTGTTTCCTGTTTTCTTCTTTTGGCTTTCAGAAGCCCTCTGTAGCAGGTTCCTAGGTTGTTTCCTGTTTTCTTCTTCTTCTGATGTCCATCTTCTTTGCCTTTCAGGATGGGGATTGAACATTTTAGTTAGGGACCTCTGTTTTGCTTAGTTTGTTTAGTGGGTTTATCCTATGTTGTATGTTTATATGAGTGAGTATATACTGTGTGTATCTTTTTGCTTCTGGGACAACTCACTCAGGATGATCCTTTCCAGGTCCCACCATTTACCTGCAAATTTCATGATTTCTTTATTTTTCATTGCTGAGTAATACTCCATTGTATAGACGCACCACAATTTCTGCATCCATTCTTCAGTTGAGGGGCATCTGGGCTCTTTCCAGCTTCTGGCCATTACAAACAAAGCAGCTACATACATAGTTGAGCAAATGTCCTTTTTGTGTACTTGAGCCTCTTTTTGGATATATGCCTAGGAGTGGTATGGCTGGATCTTGAGGAAGCGCTATTCCTAGTTGTCTGAGAAAGCACCAGATTGCTTTCCAGAGTGGTTGTACAAGTTTACATTCCCACCAGCAGTGGAGAAGGGTTCCCCTTTCTCCACAACCTCTCCAGCATGTGTTGTCACTTGAGTTTTTGATCTTGACCATCCTGATGGGTGTAAGGTGAAATCTCAGGGTTGTTTAGGGAAATGCAAATCGAAAAAAGCTATTTTATTAAGAAACTTTAATTAACAAAAAAAAGAAACCCCTCAAACTCAAACTCTTTATGCAAAATCATAACTCCCAAATCAAAAGTAATGAAAAATTTTATTCTGGAATCAAACTGAGTATCCAAGGTTCAGGAAAACACAGATTTAGGTTTCCTGTACTCTGTATTCTCTAACATGGAAAACATGGAAGTTGTTTAATGCAGTTTATAGTAGCATAAGAATGGAAGGTAAAAATCAAGGCAGTTTAGGAAACGCAGGAGTGTAAACATTAAGTGGACATAGCTGAGAAGAGAAGTCTCAGCTACAGGGCTCAGATGTTGCTACATAATATCTTATTCCTTTGCTTAGTAGAAATTAGAGTTCCTCTAAGTTAATACGGGTCAAAGACTTTTTAGCTGTCATGAGTATGCTAAGTCCATCCATGTGGACATTGGATTGGGGCACAAGTAATAGCTATGGAACATGCTAAAGATCAGCTGACAGATTGTAATTAGGTCTGGAACTGCAAGAATCCAATCTCTCAATACCTTTGATGTTTCAATCAGCCAGGCTCTGCAAGTAAGGCTTCTCTTCACAAATTTCCCTTCAGAAAATAAATAAGGATTGTTTTATTTTCACATAGGACTAGAACATAAAGTAAGAAAAATTCTAATTTTAGAAGAACAATGTATTTTCTGTTTTGTCTTAGGGAATTTGTTGAAATCCCCTAAGATTTCATGATTTCATGTCTTTTATGAAATTTGTTTTTGAGGGAGAGAAGTGAGAAGAGATTGTTTTTATTTTTCTCTAATATTTTCTATAGGGTACACTAACAAAAAATACTAATTGCTCTTGTTACATATAATGGAGTTTTCAACACCAGAGTGTTATAGAAGAGGAGTGAATAATAGGAGGAAAAAGAATATTGCTGAAAAGTAACTAGAAATAAGAAAAGCTACATTATTATTATTATTATTATTATTATTATTATTATTATTATTATTTATAATTTATTCACTTTGTATCCCGGCTGTAGTCCCCTCCCTCATCTCCTCACTGTCCAACCCTCCTTTTGTCTCTCTTCTCCCCTCAAGTTCCTACCCTAGTCCAATGATAGGGGAGATCTTCCTCCTCTACTATCTTGCCCTAGCCTATCAGGTCTCAGCAGGACTGCCTGGATTCTCTTTCTCTGTGTCCTCCTAAGACCACCTCACCAGGGGGAGGTGATCAAAGAACAGGCAATCAAGTTTACTCCAGTCGCTGTCCCTGCTCCCCTTAAAAGGGAATCCCCATGGAGACTGAGCTGCCCATAGGCTACATCTGAGCAGAGGGTCTAGATCCTTTTTGTGCATGGCCCTTGGTTGATTCATCAGTCTCTGCAGGACACCGTGGGCCCAGGTTTTTTGGCTCTGTTGGCCCTCCAGGTCTTTCTATCTCACAGTTCTTCCATAAGATTCCCTGCACTCCACTCAAAGTTTGGCTATGAGTCTCGGCATCTTCAATACCTTCCGAGGTAGAGTCTTTCAGAGGCCCTCTGTGGAAGTTTCCTGTCCTATTTTCTGTCTTCTGCTACTTCAGTTGTCTATCCTGTTTGTCCTTCTGAATGAAGACTAAGCATCTTTCAAAGGTCCTCCTAGTTGTTTAACTTCTTTAGGACTATAGACTTTAATATGTTTATCCTATATTATGACAATTACAGATATTAAAATTGAAGATTATGGAAAAAGAACTGGTAGTTATGTAATAAACATTATGCAAACACAATTAACCTTAACATTTTACTTTTGGTTTCATAATTAAAAACCTAGAAAAAATATGATTTGATGTTAAAGTGTAAAGGATATATCAACAATTAATCATCAAAACTTTCTTATATGATATAGACATTCTTAGAAAACTGGTTGATTTACTTTAAGTAACTTTAAACCAGAAAAAAATATATAGTGAAGTCATTTTATGTCATTGTTCCAAGCCTACAATTCTGAGAGAAAAGAGAGCTCACAGAGAACTCAAAAAAAAGAGAGAGAGAGAGAGAGAGAGAAAATTGCTTAGAAATTCTCCTGACCTCATTAATTATAAAAAGCTACTTTCCAAGAAGTGCACTGAGTCAATGAAAAAGGAAATGATCAGTTGTATCTTAAAGAACCAGAAAGAAAGAGTGAGAGAAATCTTATTAAGTAAATTTGGTGCTTTCTTGAAATGGATTTCCAAGAGTTGATTTAAATGTTCAGGACGATGCTTCTTTCTTTCTTTCTTTCTTTCTTTCTTTCTTTCTTTCTTTCTTTC
>NW_026596091.1:21094338-21099844 GCF_907164565.1 Psammomys obesus | reverse complement strand
TCTTTCTTTCTTTCTTTCTTTCTTTCTTTCTTTCTTTCTTTCTTTTTCTTTTTTTCAAGTGAGAAAGCACCTTCTTTATTCATGTGAAATCAAGGGCAGTATAAACCCTAGGCAGAAGGACAGATTTCGAGGCTGAATGTGTTTGATTTACTAGGGTCTGTGAGTCGAGGATACTTTAATGGTCCTACAAGAAGAAAGAAAGTGTAATACTTTATTCTATGCCCCTCCACCCATATACAAGAACAATTGAAGGTCATTATTAGACTAAGATACTTTTAGCAAGGTGGGGAATTTCTAGGAATTCCTAGATGCTTGCTAGAACAGTTTCCTTATCAGGGGATGGGTCTGGTTTGTAATCTTTAAAGAGGGCCATGTGACCTCCTTACAAGACCCAGAATCACCCAGATGATGGGAAACTTCTAAAACTGCACTGAGAAAAGAGAGTATTACATAGACCAAGTGCAAATAAATTGGTATTCGAACATGACCAACTTCAAACTTAACCAGCAGAGCCCAACACAAGGGTTAATTCAAAAGCATCATGAGATGCAAGTTCACAGATTCCATGTGCTGACACTTTCATTCAAAAGTAAGTGCTAAAAATCTCTGCTATAACAAGTACTTAAAATGTTCAAAATAGAACACACTGTGGATTTAAAAATGATATAGCCATCCAGTGTTAACTACAGATAACAACACACTCAAAACTTTAGAAATCAAAGAGCATAAAAGAAAGGGCAGGCACTAATATGAAAAGCAGCAATGTGGAACAAAAAGTTAAATGTGGAAGATTGATTTTTTTTTTACAGGAAAAAAAAAGCACAATAAATGATAGGGAAATAAATGGCTGGAGAGATCAAACAGAAATGGATGTCCCATTCCTTCCCATGCCATTGTTCAGAGGGCAGTTTGGCCTTCTATGTAGTAGATTATGGTCATTTCATATTCATGTCATTCTTTAAAGTGTAGGAAAAAGATGATTTGTATTTGAAAAAAAAAGTTAGATGAATCAAAGATATCAAACAAGTATCAATTTAACATCCAGATTACTTAGATACAAGAATCCATGGACGGATAATACTAAATCCAATTTAGGATGAGGGCTACTGGAATGCTGAGATTCTGAAATACACCAAAGGGTAGCAGTATAAAAAACAAAACGTGAGCCACAGAAATTCAGAATTCAGCCTTTCCAAGTAAGAAAAATTCAGACATGTGAAGTATTAGGATCAGAGTGATAGGACAGATAAATGATCATTCACACTAACATATGGAAGAATTCAAAATAAGAGATATGAGACAGGAATGTCTAGCAAGGAAGATGCTTTTAATAGAATTTCAAACTCTGTTGTGGACATGCCAGAGAAACTTTGTTAGGTTAAGCTGAGAAAACAAAATTGATGGAAATATTTGAGTTCTCATTGAAAACAGAGTTGACAGAACAACCACAGAAATAGCTGAGTTACTATGAGAAAAAGATTATTATTCATATACAGATTACTTATACATAACCCACTCATTTATCTTGATTAAATATATATGATGTAATTACTGAGTTATAATAAAGATGGATATTTAATGTTGTTGAATAAATTGCCAAAATGTCTTTCCCAGAGTGTATGGCATTGTATATGACATCTCTAAATACATAACTAGTCTACGTTTCCTGAAATTTTTCCAATGCTGTTGCTGTTGCTATTTTTATTACTTCCGTACATATGTTGTCATAATTTTCAATAACTCCCAATTCTATATTGGACAAGAAATCAAAAATCAAGATGTTGCATACTATTCTTAAGAGTCTCAGAACCTTCATTTAGGAAGCACTTTGTTTATGTAGTCTACAACTTAAATAAATGACTTATATGTCACTTTACTAATATTGTGTAGTGTGTGCATTTGTCAGACATAAGTGCTTCGAATATTCAAATGTTTTCAGATAAATTATAACTGCTGATTATTTCCTATTGTTTCTTTCTTTTCTTTTTCCTTTTTTTTTTCTTTGACTGAGAAAAAATATCTCATACTCTATGATAGTATATATACTTCAGGCCAGCCTCAAATCCACAACCGTCTTTGTGTCTTGCCTCTCCAGTGTTCTTGTTACCTGTTTCTCAATTAATTCTCCTTTTATTACTTTTTTATGGTTATCAAAACTGTAATGCCAATGAAGTATAATTGCCTAAAATGAATTATTTTAATGGTTCACAGATTAATTTTGTCACCTGCAGAATAATACAGGTCGATAATTTCTTTTTTTTTTTTTTTAACGTTTACTTTTTGGCTCGTGGTTTTAAAGATTTATTTATTATTTATACAGTATTCTGCCTGCATGCAGACCAACATACCAGAAGAGGGCACCAGATCTCATTATAGGTGGTTAAAAGCCACCACGAGGTTGCTGGGAATTGAACTCAGGACCGTTGGAAGGACAGCCACTGTGCTTAAACTCTGAGCCATCTCTCCAGCCCTGGCTCCTGGTTTTAAAGGTTTCAGCCTAAGGTTAACCCGCTGGGTTGTTTTCTGGGCTTGTAGCTAGGCAGAGCTTGGAAGTTTGTGATAAAGAGATCTGCTTACCTCAGTGTGATCAGGAGGCAGACAAACAAACAAGGAGCCAGGGGCATGAGACACCTGAGACATACTTCAAAGGTGAGCCCCACAGACCTGTGTCCTTCACACCTCACCTCTTGAAGTTTTTCTCATTCCTGTTTCCTTTTCAATCCAGGAATTCTTCCATGGATCAATCCATCCGTTGGCAAGGCTACAGCCCTCATCTTCTAAGCACTTCCCAAAAACACACCTCCAGTCCTGCTGTGCTGGGGACCAAGTATTCAATACCAGGGAGAGCAAGGCTTCAATAGCCAGCTTTGATAGACATTGCAGATCCGTGCCTCTGCAAACGTGTCTGTGTTTATGAAAATAGCAACGTTCATCTCCGGACATTCTGACGTTTCAGAGACCTCTTAGGCAGCAGCAGGAGAGCAGCTGTGAGTTAGGCACTTGCTGCCCTGGGCATAGGGGAGGTGGAGCTAGTGGCTCCCCTGAGAGATACAGCTGTGAGCACACTTAGGGCAGCAGGAGACCTGTTTTACCTCAGGTCATCTGTGGGTAATAACTAGGTATTCGTGACATTAGCGCTGAGGTAAGCCATGTTGTCTAGTGTTGGTTTCTGTTAAATGATAGAAACAAAAAATGAAAAAAATTATAATTTCTTTATGGATGTTACTGTTTCTTCCTATTCAGTGATATTTAATGAAGTTTTTTTCTTCCATTGTACTCTTTTGGCATCTCTGTTATTGTTGTTGTTATTGTTAGTAGTTAGGATTTGCTTTCACTAAATTAGGATTTATCCATTTTGGAAGTAAGAAAAATGGAGCCAATTTAAAAATAAAACACAACTTTATGCACACAAGTAAAATTGGATTATAATTATTTTTCAAAATAGTTAAATAATATCATCAGGTAAATAAAATGAATGAAAGTAAAAACAAATAAAGCAATATAAGGAAAAACTGATTGTTCTCAAAACAATAGATTTATAATACTAATATCATGTCAATCTAGTCTCCAAATAACTGTTTGATTTAAAAAAAAATAATACAGGATAAAAGAATGTGTAAATGTGAAAAATGTATCTCAGGCTTTTTTTTTTTAATTTTAGTGAATAATATTGGTTATTGTTATAGATCAGTCCCTGACAAAATTCTGTAACTACAGAGTAATTCTTTTTTATATTAAAATAGTTATAATTTTCTTTAATTTTAATATAAAGCTTAGTAGTTTATTAGCCTATCATTTTTAAATACTTTTTTATATCAATTACATTTTATTCACTTTGTATCACAGGTGTATTCACCTCTCTCATTCCCCCCGACAAGGACTGTCTGACATGAACTTATTGGCTGGCTTTTGACACCATGCTCCCCCCCCACCCCCCACTCCCACCCCTGCCTAGGGGGAAGCAGCCTTGCCAGTCCACAGAGGAGGAGAATGCAGCCAGTCCTGAGGAGACCTGATAGGCTAAGACTTCCCTTATCAGTGGACTTGGAGAGTAGAATGGGAGGAGATGAGGAAGAGAGGGTATCTCAGGCTTTCAGTAGGTGTAGATAGGATGATGAAGGAAATGACCCATTCTGCTGTAATTTTAGGATGAACATTTATCAAATCTATTTATAATTTTAATAGCTCAAATTTAAAAGAGATTTTAAATCTGAACAAAAACAACTACATAATGCTTTAAAATTTTTCAAATTTGTTACAAGCCTCAGGTCACACATCCAAGATAAAAAAAAAAAACTTGAAGATTGATAAATATGGAGTAAAATTAACTTAGAAATATTTTAAATTGATGTGAAAAAACAATAATGAAATATGAGTACACAAAAAAATCATTAAAAATTCAAGAGAAGAACATCACATCAAATCCAAGGAGAATATGAAAAAGCTGTAGGCCAATGTCTCAATAAAGTGAGATGATATCAGTTAATAAACAAAGAATTTGCCATCCTATGATTCTCTATTCAAGAAAAATGTTTTCTAAAACTTACAGTATACATCTGTTTCTGAGAAAGCTAAACAGTGTAAAAAGTGTAAGATCATCATAGAAAAGAATTAAACATCCTTAAAAATTCCTGAATGAGAAGTGCTAAAAATCAGTTGAAATGCTGATGGTTACATAATACTTTTTTCTCCTAACTTATTTTTTAAAGACATTGAACACTAATAAAATAGCTTTACAGTGTGAAGTTTATGATGCAAGTGGAAATCAAATATATAAAATAGTAATAAAACAGTAGGCATTATTTTGCTAATACCATACTGTGCTGGATACAGTATACTAATCAAGTTTGATTCTTTATAGATTTGAATACTAGGAGAACAAGACCAACAGGATTACTTTTGTTCAAATCCCATCTCATTAGCTTTAGTTCAGTCTTCTCAGTGATCTTTCCTCTCTGTTGTTCTGCCACAGCAACTCTGCTGATAAGGCCGCTAGTTAACTGGCCACATACTATTGACCTCATTTAAGTTTAATTCTCTAAGGGTCTCTGAAAGGAGTCACAATGTGCAGTATTGAAAACAGAATGTAGTATGTGGTGAGGAAGTGAGAACATAAAGAAAGGGGAACACTCCTCCACTGATGGTGGGAATGTAAACTTGTACAACCACTCTGGAAATCAATCTGGCACTTTCTCAGACAACTAGGAATAGTGCTTCCTCAAGATCCAGCCATACCACTTTTAGGTATATATCCAAAAGAGGCTCAAGTACACAAAAAGGACATTTGCTCAACCATGTTTGTAGCTGCTTTATTTGTAATAGCCAGAAGCTGGAAACAACCCAGATGCACCTCAACTGAATAATGGATGCAGAAATTGTGGTACATCTATACAATGGAGTATTACTCAGCAATGAAAAATAAGGAAATCATGAAATTTGCAGGTAAATGGTGGGACCTAGAAAGGATCATCCTGAGTGAGTTGTCCCAGAAGCAAAAAGACACACA